>NW_024802935.1:5503675-5642700 GCF_019175285.1 Sceloporus undulatus | reverse complement strand
TGGTTTCGGGGCCGCTACCATGAGCACCTCCGTCTTGTCTGGATTCAGTTTCAATCTGTTTTTCCTCATCCAGCCCATTACCGCCTGAAGGCATTCATTGAGAGAAGAGATGCCATCGGAATTCGAGGCCGACAAACGAGATACGGAGAAATAGATTTGGGTGTCATCAGCGTACATCTAGTTTGTGCATCAATGTACATCTAGTTTGTGCATTAATTACTTCTCAACAAGATACCAGCTAACTAAATGGTGAGAGTTGTAGTCCAACAATATCTGGAGGGCCGCATGCTCCCCATTCATGCTATAGAATTTTCAGCTTTAGAGTATCACTGCTCTGAGGAAGCAAGCTCCTTTTTCCTGGCAAGCTTATCTGTATATTACATGAACAGTAGTTTCCCAATGATCATTGCCTCTGAAGACAAAGTTTTTCTCTTTCTTTTGTTCCTTAGGCTGCAAAAATGGATATTTAATTCCTTGCACCTGTAGTCAATTATCCATTCAATACTACATGTATTTTATACGGATTAGTTGATTTGGCATTTGAGAAACAGCTGGTATTTTGATAGCCAGCTTGCAAACACAAAACCCCAAAATCTTCCTAAAACAGATTATTTGTCATTTTTAAAAACAACAACAAATGGATTACTCTTTTTCTAAATTGAGTCCCCCCCCCCAAACCTTCTAAACTTAGTATTTATTTTCCTTTTGAAAGAAAGTCTTAGGCAGATATTTGCAATGAAAATAACTCAAGGCATTAGACAGACTCCTTACTGTGGGGGAAACTGTTTCCTAGGTTTTGCAGCACAGTTCCAGGTTTCTTATGGCAGATAAATAAGCTACTTACTATAGTTCAAATATTTTGTCTTGTCTTCCCATTGTTAGAACTATCCCTTTGAAAATCATTGTTGCTGTTTGTCTTCAGGTAATTTCCAACTTATGACAACCCTAACAAAAACTTATCACAGGGTTTTCTTGACATGATTTGTTCAGAGGGAGTTTGCCTTTGCCTTCTTCTGAGGCTGAGGGAGTATGATTTGCCTAAGATCACCCAGTGGGTTTCCATAGCAGAGCAGGGATTCAGAGCCTGGTCTCCAGAGTCAGAGTCAAACCACTGCACCACACAGGTTGTATTAGAAAATTATTAGTACTACTATAAGAAAGCTGGTTGCTCTATGAGAATAAACACTAGTCAAAAAGAACACCAAATGTTCAAGAGAAATCCAGTAACTTTAAAATTCTGAGCAAAAATACTGTACATATTTCTGAGCAAAAATACTGCCAGTATAACTAAGTAAACAAGCACAAGCAATATATGATGTTATCTATAATATAGGACCCACCAATGGCACTACCTTTCTGTGATGGTGGGACTGCATGCTCCTGTCAGGCAAGAGACTGTGCTGACAGCAGCAGTGCTGCTGGTAGAGTGCCCCATGACAGATGGGCTTTTGCTTAGGAACAAAACTAAGATGATTGCCACACATGGCTTTTAAACTTCAATTATAGTGATAAAATAGTGCTTTTGGCAATACTTATCACATGACATCACATCCAACCCACTGCTGTTGTGTATGCCAAGTATGGTTTCATTGATTGGGAAACCCCATCAATAACTCCCCATCATGCAGCAGCCCAATACTCCTCATGTGCAAAATGTCACTGTTGTGGCAGCTGCAATATTGGCAGTCACAGTCTCCTCCTCTGCCCCAGTCCCCCCTCCTCCTTGCTATTCTCAAGCAGCCTGATTCAGTTTTTTTGGTATTTATTTTATTTTATTTTAAAAAAACTTAAATTGCATTACTAAAACGTCAGAATTGTGTTTTAAAATGTAAATAAAAAGAAAGACACATTGGGTAGGGCACAGGGCAAAGAGGTGAGGTTAAAGGGGAGTCTTAAGTGTGGGGTAATAGCAGCAGTTGCATGATTGCAAAGTTGTGCAATAATGGCTGCTCACAAACCAATATATTTGCATTTTCATTAATTACTGTAATTGTGATGAGCACAAGGCTCATGCAATAATGTCCTCATTGTGCCAAACACCTACTAGGTGGCAGTAGCAGTAGTTGAGGGGGGGGGCACTGATGGAAGATCTGAGTCAGAGGCAGTGGCATCCAATTAATATTTCATAGTACTGCATAGAAGAAGGCATGGTAAACCCTTTTTGGATGCTTTTTACCACAAAAACCATATTATGCAACAATCCAAAAGGAAACAAGATTGTGCCAGAGGATGAAACTCGCAGGTGAGATGGCACTCACTGAGCTACTGGAGATAGAAAGACAAGAACTACTGGAGAAGAGCAAAGGACAACTATGAGTATGCGACTGGACTCAAGCCAAAAGGACATTCAAAATGCTTAGAGTTGAAAGGAAATTCCAAAACTGACTACCACACATTATAGGAATATGGAATGTGAGAAGCATGAATTAGTAGAAACCAGAAAGAGTAAAAGAAGAAATAGAATGAGTGAGCTGAAGTGGATAGCAATGGGACATTTTGAGTCAGATAATTACAGTGTTTTAGTCAGGAAATGAAAAGTGAAGAAGAAATGGGGTGGGATTTATAGTGAAGAGAGATATAGCAAAAGCAGCCAAAGGATATAATGAAAAGTCTGACTAAATAATGTCAATAAGACATTAGTAAAAATCCATCAATGTAACCAAAATTCAAGTTTATGCTTGGAAGAAGGGGGAGGAGGAAAGGGAGGAGGAGGTTTTTTAAAGGTTAAGTAGAAGCTGCACTCAGAGCACTTGGGAGAAATAAATCACCAGGCACAGATGGCATACCAATAGAGCTGCACCAGGCTACAGAGACAGAGGCCTGTTACAGACTGCCAAAATAAAGCTGCTTCGGGTCTCTTTGGAGGTATGCTGTTTAAATGATGCATGCACCCTAAGAACCCAGAAGCTGCACCAAAGCTGCACTCCAGTGCTTAGGAACGGAGTGTGGCTTTGGCGCGACCTCCGGACTCTTAGGACCCATGCATCATTTAAATAGCATACCTCCAAAGAGACCCGAAGCAGCTTTATTTTGGCAGTCTGTAACAGGCCAGAATCAACTCTAGTTCTAACTAAAATCTGTCAACAAATATGGTAACCAAAAGAATACCCCACAGAATGGAAATGCTCAATATACATTCCAGCCCACAAGAAAGGAGACACAAGGCACTGCAGTAACTTCAGGACCATTGCATTAATTTCCCACACAAGCAAAATGATGCTCAAAATTCTACAAGGTCTAATCTGCACTGCAGAAATAATGCAGTTTGACACCCCTTTAACTACCATAGTTCAGTGCTATGGAAATTTGAGATTAGTAGTTTTATGAGATATTTCAGAGAGCAAATCCTAGAGATGAACAGCATTGAGCAATGGTACATAAAGTGTTGTCAGAGTGCATTATTTCTGCAGTGCAGATGAAGCCAACGACAGTGGTGCACAATGGCAAAGGGAAACTGTCCTGCACAGCTGTAATAGGTCTGTTTTGTCTTCTGAAGCCAAACTCTCAAGGAAGGACATGACTAAAAGCAGACAAAACCTGCTAACACTCAGCAGCCTATTTGAGCAATGCTTTCCCCCTTTCATGGACATTTTACTTGTGGCCTTTTTCATCCTGGTCCTATTCACTACACTGACACAGTCAGGCCAGAATACTGCACCAATAGGATTCTAACTTATGAGTGTGACACTAATTAGAGTCACCTAATAAGACAGATGAAGCCAAACACCTCCCCTCTTTAGGATTTTGGAGAATACTTGGAATAACTCTTGCACTAGCCTAATTTTGTGCTGGTATAATGGCTGTGGCAAGGCAGCATGATGTAGTGGTTTGAACATTGGACTATAACTCTGGAGATTAGGGTTTGAATCTCCGCTCAGCCATGGAAACCCACTAGCTGACTCTGGGCAAGTCACGCGCTCTCAGAGGAAGGCAAAGACAAACCCACTCTGAACAAAACTTGCCAAGAAAACTCTGTGATAGGTTTATCCTAGGATTGCCATAAATTGAAAACCACTAGAAGGCACACAACAAGAAGAATTGAGCCTGTGTCCCTGCTTTGGAGAAGGTTTGAATA
The DNA here is from genome assembly GCF_019175285.1 of Sceloporus undulatus. Classification (NCBI taxonomy): domain Eukaryota; kingdom Metazoa; phylum Chordata; class Lepidosauria; order Squamata; family Phrynosomatidae; genus Sceloporus; species Sceloporus undulatus. The sequence continues at coordinate 5,638,625 of NW_024802935.1, read as the reverse complement.
TACCATCATTCTTCCCTCAGCAACTCCATCACTTACTTACATCTCTATTGGTTCTTCTGCCTACAGATCTTAACCAGCAGATTGCTATGAAATCAGCTGGCAGAAGAGTTCTGCTGTCCAAATGGCATTTCTGCTGGCAGAAGAAGCTTAGACCTACTCCATTAAAGGCAGATTGCATTGTGAATCTGTGATGGAAGAGATCCCTTCACTGAGATCTGCAGCAGAAGTGTGAAGCAGGGAGAGGGGACTTTTAGATCTTTATAGATTTGGACTACAGCTTCCATAATACCTTAACATTGCCCATCAGCAGAATGTGGCTGATGAAAACAGTAGGCCCAAAACATCTGGAGGGCCACAGTTCTCCATTTCTGATGGAAAGGAGTAGAAGCCCCACTTGTTCCTGCCCACTTGGATGGGCAGACATCATTGCACAAACTTGCTAAGAGAAAGCAGGGGAGGGGGATTTATACACACAAACACTGTTTCTTAAATTTTAATGAGATTACAGTCTGCTTCCCAACCATCAAATTCCCAGTGGTGGGGAAATCTAACAGAAACAAAAAAGCAAAGCTGAACTCTTGAAATACACATTAATGAGATCTAAAATTGTGTAATCCTTAATGTATGCCAGAAAATCCATCTGGGAGCTATCAGGGTGGAGGTGAGCACAACTCTTTGGAGACAGAAAACATCCAGGAAACATTGCCAGTAGTTCTCATTTGCAAATTGAGATATAGTGCAAATGTATATTTTCCAGCACAGGGTTGCCTGAATAAATTTGGGTTCAAAAGCAAAATAAGGATGTAACCTGTAGAATATGTTGCTCTATTAGCTAGGTATGCAAAGCCAGTCTGCTAGGGCATATACTACATCTGGACAAATTATAGGCTTCACAATGCTGGCAATTGTAGAAGCAGTGTTGCACACCCCTGTCCTTTTCTATGTCTGAATGAAAAGGGCTTGAGGCTCTGCAGACATTCAGTTCTTGTTATTTGTCATCAACTCAGTTTTGATTTATGGCAAACCTGTGAATGAGGGTCCTCCATTAGTCCCAATCATCAACAGCCCTGCACAGATCTTGTAAACCAAGGCTGTGGCTTCTTTGATCAAACCAATCCAGCTGTGATGTGGACTTCCTTTTTTCCTGTTGTTGTTGTCATGTACCTTCCAGTCGTTTCTGACTTCCAGCAACTATAAGACTATCATGGAGTTTTCTTGACACATTTCTTCTTCAGAGAGGGTTTGCCATTGACATCTCCTGAGGCTGAGAAAGTGTGACTCGACCATGGTCACCCACCAGATTTACATGGCCAAGCTGGAATTTGAACCTTGCTCTCCAGAGTCATAGTCCAATGCTCAAATCTTCTGTTGCTTTGTACTTTCCAGAGCAGTATGGTCTTTCCCTATGAGACATGTTGTGCCATGATGGGTCCGAAAGTACAAAAATCTCAGTTCACTCATTTTGGCTACTAGGGGAAGTTCAGGTTTGATTTGCTCTCAGACCCATCCATTTATCTTTTTGATAGTCCCTCAGCATGGCATTTCAAAAAAGTAGATTCTCATCCTATCAGCTTCTTTCATTGTCCAACCTTCACAATCATATATGGAAATATTACTGCATTTATGGTTCTTTTTTGGTTATTTAATGGTATACCATTATACATAGAGTTCTATGTTTTAACCATAAATCATGAAATTCGTGCTCCAACTCCAAGCCTTTTTGACACTTTCTGAAGTTTTTTGTCTTCATAAAACTATCTGGTCATTGAAGATTTTCACATGGCATCATTATATAGTTCTTAAAACATTGATATATCAGAATTCAGCAATAAATGATTACAAAACTATTTCAAAACAGTTACATTCACACACTGGATACAGCAATGATTTAAGAATGATTTAGCAATGATTTATGAACACTAACAGCCTCATGTGAAAATCTTGTGGAATCGTCTATCTGTTAAGACGATTCCACTACACTTTGGGACGATAAAGGAATGATATAACGATGCCATGTGAAAATCTTCATCAAAGAAAAACAAGGCTGATTACAGTCTTGAGGGAATCCTCAGAATGTGGTTGTTTTTTTTAATGGGGTCCTCCCTCATCTGCAAGTCATCTTCCCCATAGGTTAACATGGTGGTAACAACAGCATTGCTCTAATGTATTGCAACCAAGCATCATTGCCTCCACTGAAAAGTCGTTCCAGGGATTTATGGGAAATTTCCATGCAGTTTATAAGGTATCTGGGGAACCAGGGAAGACTACAGAAAAACACAACTGTAGCTCAGTGGCATCAGTGGCTGTGGTGGGTGATACCCACACCAGGTGACACCCCAGAGGAGGGATGACACCCAGTTGGGCCCTTCCCCCATGAGGAGAATGATGGGGTGGCCCCAAGGGAGGCCAAGAGCATTCTCCTGTATGCTGACCCATCCTTCTCCTCATGAGAAGAATGACAGGGTGACCTTGAGTAAGGCTGAGTGCACTCTCCCCATACTTCCCCACCCTCCTCATGAGGGGAACAACAGGGCAGCCCTAGGGAGGCCGAGGACACCCCCCCCCCCCCCCCCCGTGTTGTCCCATCCATCTTCTCATGAGTGTCCTGGTTTGCCAAACATCCATACTGGCTGGCTGAGAGGCGACTACAAACTGAATAATGCAGAAAGAGACAGGTAAAACTACCAGCAGCTAGAAAGTGTCCTTGCCTGTGGGAGTGCGTTATGAAAAAGATGTTGTCAAGCAGTCTGAGTTAAGGAAGGCAACAGGAATCAAGGTCAATATGGTCCAAGGGTCAACAAAGCCAGGAAGTCCAAAGTAGGAAATTCAGAAGTCTGGAAATGCAGAAGCACTGGCCTTGGGCAGAGTCAGCCCTTAAATGGCTGATACCAGCTTTTCCTACTTAGAGTTTGCTTGTTGCTGCTTAGCTCTCAGCCTGGCTCAATGTCTTTGCTCTAAACATTTCTCCCACCTTCTTGATTGAGGACTAAAGACCACAGCTGTGTCCTCTGCTTCATCAGCAGGTGAGTCTTGCCCTTGTCCTGCTGGATGAAGCTGCAGTTCAACAGGATGAATTGGCTGAGGCTCTTCAGCAAGGAGAGCTGCAGGCTGTTCTCTGTCTGGAAGACTTGCCTAGGTCCCTTCCTCAATCTCCTCGTCAGATTCTTCTTCCAGGTCCCAATCCTGCAGCTCCTGGCCCATGACAATAAGGAGAAGGATGGGACAGACCCAAGGGAGACCAGATGTGGCACCCCCAGAATCCCTGCTGCCCGCACCGGGTGGCATCAGCGACAGGGATGCCACTGCTGGAGCTAAAGTACAGTCTGAGCTGAGCGCTTAGAGAAGACTCCTGACTTGATTTGCAGCAACTCTTCATTTTCATTTTGCTGTTAAATGATTTGGAAGTTTCTGCTCTAAGAAAGCAAGTAATGGCTTGTGACACTTGCCGGTGCCTCTTGGGTGTTCCCCCCAATTAGGCCTCTTCTGAAACTTAAATTGTTTACTGTTATTCCATTCATCATAATACATGTTAGAATAAATCAAGCATTATGGTGATATTAGTTTGGAGCTGTTGGAAACAAAACCCCGTGTAAATCACAGCAGAAGAAACATCACAATGAATACACACATGCATGTAATGAATGGAATATCTTTTTCAGTATTGATTTTCTGGTTGCGTGAAGTGAATAATATTTCACAGGAAACAAGGAAAATCTCCAAGGAACTCTTGTTTGAAGAAATGATTAATATATTTTCTAAAAAACCTCTCCCATAGCATATGTTTCTCTCAGACATCCTATACTGTATGGGGACGTTTTACTGAAAAAAAATTTACTGACAGAAGGAAAAAAATAATGTAAAATGGTATTGATAAAGAGAATGCCTTTGTCTTCTATCATATCTGTATAACAAAGTAGTGTCTTTTGACATAAAGAAGATAATGTATAACTTTTGTCACTATTTTACACAGGAGGGAGACTGTTATTATGGTAACAAGGGAAACTGAATTTTAAAAAAAATCCCACCTTGCTGAAACAGGCAAGATACACAGAGGCAACTGAACTAAAGCTCTCTATAAATGCTATCCATAGAATGCTTAATAAGGCTGAATAAGCCAACTGACAGCCAACTGAAACGCCTTATATTCCCATGGCAAGCTGTTGCCATGGGGTAACATGGCACTATGATGTTTAATGTGGCTAGTCACATGGATCCTTCCATCTAAGTTAGTGAATTTTCTCCCCAGTGTCAAATACTAGCATATAAACTTTTCATATAATCCAATGATAGAGGTCAGGCCAGTCACTTTGTGCTCTCTTTCTGCTCACAATTGTTTTCCATCCCAAATCAACTTTGGCTTATGCTGACCTTATCATTGGGCTTTCTTGGCAAAATTTATTCAGGGAAGTTTTGCCAATATAGTCTTCCTCCAAACAGTAGTGTCACTACGTTTGGTATAACTCAGTGTGGTAACTCATGGTGTCAAGCCCCCCACTGACCTCCTTTCATTACCACAAAATACAGAATCCTTAGTAATGTTGTTTGTACTAATGTTATTCATTAATTGTAATTCCTGTATATTACTGAATGTAATGGTAATAGTTGTGACGTTAACAAGTAGTAAAATTAAAACTACACCTTTAAATTACAATATCATGTGCACAGTCTAAATGCATTTACATATACATATACAGTTTCATGTGGTTGAAGTGAAAGGGGGCAATGTTTTTTTTAAAAAAAATTAAAAATTAAACTAATTCTTTTAACATTTAAAAATTTAAAATTTAAAAACTGGGGCCTCTCCTTTCTCCTCCCACTAAGCCTCACACCATCTCTTCAGCATTTTAAAGGGACACAGTCAAATACCATAGCCCATTTCTGCCCAAAGGCAGATGTTTGAGGAGCAGTAGTGTCACCCTTTCTTAGGGTGTCACCTGGTACTATCTGCACTAACACCTCGTACCCCCTAGTAATGCCACTGCATCTAAGGTTGAGAAGGCATGACTTTTCCAAGGCAAACCGATTGGTTTCCATGGCTTAGCAGTGCTTCAACACCTGGTCTTCTAGAGCCCTAGCCCAACATTTAGACCAATACACCATGCTGGCTCCCCACACTACAGAGAGCTTTTTATCTGAACAGACTTTTCAGTACTAGCCGGTTGTTGCCAGCATTGTTCTAATGTGCCTTCAAATTGACTGCAACTTATGGTGACTCTATAATGAACCTATCTGGCAGAGGAGGTTTGCCATTGCCTTCCTCACCTCAGATAGATGTAATAGAATCAAACTTGGAACTCCCTGTCATCAATCTGGCTGCCATATTTTGGACATATTGCAGCTTCCGAAGATGGCATGAGGATTGCCCCATGTAGAGCGCATTGCAGAAATCGAAACAAGAGGTTACCAGTGAAAGTACAACCATTTCTAGGTTTTCCTGTTCCAGGAAGGGTCGTAGCTGCCATATCAGCCAAAGCTGATAATAATAATATAATAATAAATAGTTTATTTATATCCCGCTTTTCCAACTTTGATCAAAGCGGCAAACCGATTCAGGTAAAAATACATCAAGATAAAAACAGTTAAAACAGTATTTAAAAACTGTCACAATAGCAGAACAGCAACAGGGCCAGCTGAGTGGGGAAATCCATAACATTACAGGTGGTCAACAGAAGGGGTAAATGGTTGCTCCTGGCTGTCTACTTTCCCTCATCCATTCCATTACTGACTTCAGGCAGTAATTCAGAGGGGAGATGTCTTCCTTGGTCACTAAAGCAGTCCAAGACATGGAGAAACAAATTTGGGTGTCATCAGTGTACTGATAACACCCCGCCCCATGTCTCCGGACAATCTGAACAACGTGTGAGCCAGCTGAACTCAACTGAACCCACCCAAAGAATCTCAATAGATCTATGGTTTTTCCTTCTTGGAAAGAACTCCTCAATTCCTAGCCTCCTTTTTTGAAAACTGAACTTACATTCTCCCCCCCCCCCCCCCCACCCCACCCCCATATGAAAGGAAAATGGCTTTTGGACACAACCAGTCAATGTGGCCATGCAAGCTGGAAAATTCTGGGAACTCTGGTCCAAAAAATAAACAAACAAAACTGTTTCTGAACTCTGGTCAAGTATCTATTGTCCTTGGTAACTCAATTCAGCAACTACCCTTCCCATTTGACCCTTTTTCAATGCACTGAATCCAACAGTTACCTTTTTTTGCATCAATAATAACTATAGACATTCCATCCTGTTTCTTATCTCAGTATATGGCCTTTGTGTATCAACATGCACAGTGTGTAACTGTGAATGAATTTCAAACAAACAGTGTGAGTGTGTAGTTTAAAAAATCTCAGTTGGCTATTCGCTATACTCTCTTAATCAAGTTTGCTTTGTGTACTTCAGTGGTAGTAAACAAAGTTATTTTCTTTGTTGTGGTTATCTTTCAAGGCAAGTATCTGTGAATTCAATTACTGAATAAATCAGATAGTCATCAGCGCGTTACAGACCGCCCTCAAGCAGCCGTTCTCCCGCCGCCACCATTAGCTGTGGCGGGAAGCCCCAGCGGCCAGACCGCAAGGCTTCCGGCCGCAGCGAAAAAGGAGCGCTGAAATGGCACTGCTTTTTGGGCCCTGGAAGTGGTGCTGCAAGGCAAGAGGCGTGCACTCACGGCATCACTTCCGCCGCGCCATGTCTAGACACACAGCGTCCACGATGTAAAAATGGCAGCGCCCATGTGGATGGGTGCTGCCATTTAGGATGCGCTCCGCGCGTGTTGGGAACAGGGCCAGTTAGGAAGGGGCAACCCTTCCTAACCCTTGCATGCCCCTTCCTAACCCTAGGACGCACGGAGCACATTCTAAATGGCGGTCTGTAACCTGCCATCATGTACTTCTTACATTAAGGTTATAATGAATGATGCTCACCAGGTTCTAGGAAACTGAAGCTTAATTGATTCAAAAGAATACATTTCATTTTCATAACTCCCCTATCAATCTGAAATTTTGGGGTTATTTTTTTGTTAGTTATTGATGGAATAACCAACCATGCTATCACATTTGCTGACAATAGTGTAGAATGTTGCATTTTTATTTTATTTATTTATTTTTGGTTGTCAAATTGAAAATGACTGAAGTAAATAGCATAGGTTGCTAACATCACAAATAATTCTGAGATATTGAAAAGTAAATTGTAATGCAAGGGCAGGGAATCTTTTTAGCCTGAGGGCCAAATTCAGTTTCAGATAAGTGCCCTGAAGCCACATTCCACTGGCGATTTAGACCAAAAATATTAGGATATTTGAGTTCAAATCTCTTCCTGTCAGTAGCTAAGGCTTAATTGTTTAACTTTAAGAGAAACATTTTGAAATTTAGGAAGGGGACAAGAAACCATATAAATATGGGGGAAACCACTAAATGGTTGGATAATGGAGAAAGCAGCAGAGCTGTCTAAGGAGCCTAGAGGGTCAGGTTGGGGAACCAAAGTTGTCTCAAGGCCCTGAGAGTCCAGATTTCTGTTGTACTTTATTTGGAACAAGAATGGTCAATTTATGGCCCTCCAGATGTTGTTAGATTGAATCTCCCAGTATCTCTCACTGCGAGTGTTGCTATGGCCCTCCAGATGTTGTTAGATTGAATCTCCCAGTATCTCTCACTGCGAGTGTTGCTAGATCAAAAGCATCATGAGTCCTGATATTTCAGGGCCAAAATCTGAGTTCTTGGGACATCCACTATTGATGTATTTAAGCATGACAAATTAAGAATCAACACAGTTGCTTGAGCATGCAATTTAAATAAGACAAATAAGTGTGAAAATAACTCTGGTTGGAAATATTTATGGTAGGTAAGTTCTCTAAACTATGTAGTGAACAGAGCATTCCCAGTCCAGCTTTTCCCAGCCTGGTTTTTAAACACCTTTATGAACACTGTTTTTAAGGGTACATGAGAGCTGTAGCCTTCTGAAAGAATTTTTCTGACCTATGCTTTCAACAGTAAATAGTTTGTAGTAGCTGTCCCAAAGCAAACAGCAGAAACTATGACCCAAGAACACACCATTGTGTGTAATTTTCAAACCAGTGCTCTTGCTCTGAAATTCCTCAGAGCATGGCCAGTCCCTGACACCAGATAACTATCCATCAGTGTCAAAGCTGGTTACAACTAATGGAAATGGCTGTCTGATATAACCTGGCCCAAATCTGTCCACCCTAATGTAGACTGAGATCCTATTCAACACCAGAATATTTTAAAATTCTACAGGCACATTTATATGAATAAGACAGGACAGACATACTGGCCGCTGTACTGCACTATTCTAGTTCCTAATCCAAGTCATGTGGTGGAGGCAGTTTGTTGTGTTGCAGGTTGAAGGGATGCTGCTTACAAAAGACCATATTGGATACCTCTTTTTGCAAGCATGTAAAAAGCAGAGTTAAACCAGCAAATTTCCACAGTACGATTCCAGCTACGGAAAATTCAGGCTAAAGTTTAAAATATAGGAAATGTCCTCTTATTAAATGGAAGATACATCTAGTCCACTGGTTAGGCAACTGAGCTGGGTTCAGGGCCCAGTTTCCACTCCTTCTCGGGGCCACACAGACTGTCAAAATTTCCCACAGACAAACAATCAATCAATATAAGTAGTGACCATAAGTCTTTCAAAAATGGGAGCTTCCCATGTTTGCAAATCAGCTAGCTGAGCACAGCTGGGAGCATGAATGCAGCTGGGATGCAGTCCCCCGTGGGCATCGACAGCATTTTTCATGCGATAATTCCCGATTGCAACCTGTAAGCAACTGGCAGGGGTAAGTCAATTTATTTTTGCATGTGATAAACTCCTCTGTTGTGCATGTTGTTGTTTTTTAAAATGTGGTGTATAGACAAGTTATTGAATGGGCGAACTGCTGATCCTTGAGGCTTCTAGAAGCTGAAATTCACTTAAACTCTTTTCTTTCTTTCTTTCTTTCTTTTCTTTTCCTTTTTTTTTGCAAGTGTGTGTGAAGAATTTATTCTTCTCTGTCCTGAATCAAAAGCTAATCCATTTTCTAAGAGCAGGCAAGGTTACAGTGCCATAGCAGCAGAACTTGGAAAAATCTGGAAAGTTCTCAAGATCCCCTGTCAGAATGCCCACTGATTACTGTTTAGGGAATTCTGGACGCTGGACGCATGGCCAAAACAGTAACATTTCTAAGTTTTAAACATGATAAAGCAAGCAACTATTTCTCTCTTTCCACTTTTTTTTGACACCATGGCCTGTTACAGACTGCCAAAATAAAGCTGCTTCGGGTCTCTTTGGAGGTATGCTGTTTAAATAATGCATGCACCCTAAGAATCCGGAAGCTGCACCAAAGCTGCACTCCAGTGCTTAGGGATGGAGTGTGGCTTTGGCACAACCTCTGGACTCTTAAGACCCATGCATCATTTAAATAGCATACTTCCAAAGAGACCCGAAGCAGCTTTATTTTGGCAGTCTGTAACAGGCCCATGTATGATTTTACAAATGCCTCTTTGCATCAAGTTACTTGTTTTCTGAAATATTTTGTTGTACAATATTTTACTGTAAAAATAAGAATGGAGAACCTGTGGACATCCTAAAGCTACTGCTCTCCAGTACTTTGGAAGCTTAAACTTTAACCAGGGCACTGCCAGGGCGATAAGGTCAGTTTTTGGGGGTCACATTCAGTAATTTACCATCATAAATGTGAATGCCCAGCAGTTACAAGATTGTATGTACATCTTACAATCTTGTAACTGCTGAAGAGAATGCTAGCTGTGATTTTTAAAGTAACAACATGTAACTATTTTAATGGAATGGAAATAGGATGTAAAGACTGATTGTTAAAAATTGGGCCTATAACTATAGTTAACTACTTGGAAGCCTTGGAACTGTAACAGTGACTTGTTTTTAAAAGTTACTTCCCAAGCTCTAGGAGCAACAGAAAAGATCAAGGCCACTCCAAATCAGACCACATTGATTTCCAGGAAAATGCTGCTCTGGTTGATAATTGCTGTTCTGTTACTTTATACAAGAATTTCAACATTTGTCCTGGAAGACTGCTCACTTATTTAGCCTTTTCTTGCCCATATGACCTTAAAACCTTTCCAGCTAAGTGAAGATTAAATACTTTGTACCTAATGGAAGTTAAAGGATGATATGATGGCATACCGAACACCAACAGACAGTGCCCATGTGGCTGTAGAAAGATGGAAGATTTGTATCATTTTGTTTCTGGAAAGTTCTTTGTCTTTGGACTTGAGAGCTCAGTACCTTGACCCTTTTATTGTACATATCAGAGATACCATTCCCTAAAAAAAACCCTGATATTTTTATGAACTGATCACTACGTGTCCTATTGAATGGCCAAGTACACCAAATTAGCTCTGACAAAAAGAGAAACTTTTCAGTTGTCTAGTGACAAGATCTAATCTCAGTCTTATTTTGTATGTATTATTACCAATTTAACTGTCTCATTTTAATTATGTTTTAATATCACATTGGATTGTTTTATGGTTATAAGCAAAACCCTGGTTGGCTAATGCAGAATAAACTTGATGATAGACCACATATGGGGAAGAAAATGTGAACTGCCCAATTGCCCACCAATAGGTGTTGCTTTTTGAGCCAGTCTATAAATATGCAAAACATATGCCTTCAGCAGTTACCTGTGTACAGAAAATTTGCTCTCCCTTTCCATTTATATAGAAGGCAGCTGAAACTGTCTAAAATAATTGCTTAGGTCCACAGTCTGGTGCATACTGATTAGAGATAAGGCTCAAACTCTGTGGGACTTATGTTTCAGAAATAGCATCAATAAATCAGATGCATATGTGTCAGTTATCTTTAGGTCAATATGCCCTTCCCAACCTGTTAGCCTCCAAGAAATAAATTTATAAGTGGAGAAACAAATGTCTTTTAAATAAATGTTTAACTATCATGGAGAGTTTCCTGTAGCTTAACTTCTCACTGTTTCATTATTTTATGAACAGTATGGTTCATACATTATCATCCTCCCTACAGATTTATTGTTTTCTTGTTGTGAATGGATATTATATTGGCTTGATAGTGTTATTACAAATCTATGCTTTGCAGTCATAATAAAATATTATTGGTAATAATAAAAAATATACAACCATTGGTCTAATAGGGAAAATGTGACAATGTAGTAATGTGATGTTGTCTTGCTGTGCTGCAATGATAGTTCCTTGACAAGCACATTTTCAAGACCCAAACTACAAATTCAAAGGAAATTCATGACCATTACAAATCTGTTTCTACCTGCCCAGTAATGAACCATCCAAACAATAAACCATCACATTAGCATTTTTAATGCATTTTTGGGTTATGTGGCCATGTTCTAGAAGAGTTTATTCCAGACATTTCTCCAGCATCTGTGGCTGGCATCTTCAGAAAATGCTGGCATGGGAGAGTGTGGAGTGTATATATACTGTGTGACCCTGGGTAGGGAGGAGTGATTTCTGTGTTAAACTGTGTATTGTTCTGTTGTTGAATGGCAAGGCCTCAGGGTGGGAGGATATGCAAAGAAGATTAAAGTCCGTTTAATTAGTGACCATTGTCTGCTATAAAAACCCCTGGCCCTTGGTGGATTTCATTTGCATTTTGCTGGATCTTGATTTTAGTGTTTTTCAGGACTGGTAACCAAACTTTGCTAATTTTAAGGGTTTCTTCTTTTCTGTTGAAGTTATCTTGATGTTTGTGGATTTCATTGGGTTCCCTGTGCAGTCTGACCTGATAGCTGTTGGCATGGTCCAGAATTTCACTGTTTTCAAATAGCATTTTATGCCCAGGATGGTTTATAACATGGTCTCCTGCTGCTAATTTTTCTGGCTGGCCCAGTCTGCACTGTCTCTCATGTTCCTTGATTTATGTTTGAATACTGCATTTGGTGGTCCCTATGTAGACTTGTCCACAGCTACATGGTATACTGTAAATTCCTGCAGCTGTGAAAGTGTCTCTCCTGTTCTTTGCTAAGGGCAGCATTTGCTGGATTTTCTTGGTTGGTTTGTAAACCATTTGGAAGTTGTGTTTCCTCACCAGTTTTCCTATTCTTTCTCTGACTCCTTTGATGTATGGTAAAAATGCCTTCCCTTTGGGTGGGTGGTTGTCTTCACTCCTCTGGGTTTTTCTGGGTCTGGCAGCCCTTCTGATGTCTGAGTATCACATTAGCATTTCTCACTTCCCAAAACATTACTGATTTCCACTGAAACCAAACCCCCCTGGATACTAAGTGCCCACTTTATATTTAACTAACCAGTTCTTTGTCTTGCTGAGCATTGCATTTAACAGCTCTTGGAAATTGACTCAGCTGATAGGAGTAGGAAGGCCAATATTTCTGTTTGCTTCATCTGCATGTAAAATACCAAATTTGCACATGCAACTAATTTGGTAATATCAAGTAATGCACGTTTTAGCTGTGTGATGAAGGTGCAGTGTGTGTTTTAAAGAGAATTATAATTCTCAACTATAAAATAGCATACATGCTGTATCTAAAAGAGGTTAATTGCTTTTCTCTTAGTTAATACACAAGATGCTTTATTTTTAGTAGGGTGTTAGAGATATATGGCTCCAGTTGCTCCCTGGTGTAATTTCATTAGCTTCAATAGATTACCACAAGCATGAGAACAGCTTTCAGTATTTAGTGTGATGCAAGTACAGTGCAAGTTCTGATTTTCGATTAGATGACTATGTGAAAATTACTATATAAAATAAATTTGCATTTAAATAACACCTCTCTTTGCAAATGGTCTCAAAGTGAGCCATTACTAGACATGTACACATTTCTAATTAAGAATTTCAGTTTGATTATTTTAACTTAATGATTTTTTAACACAAGACCTTTATAGTTCAGTATATTAGTTATACTACATTCAAGTGCCTTCATTTAGTTAAAATAAACTAAAACTCTTCTCTAGAAAGTTTAGCACAAGTAAAATAAATTATGAAAACTGCCCATATTTCATAGAATCATAGAAGTGGAAGACACCAAAAAGACATCAAGTCCAATCCTTTGATGTGTAGGAAGACACAATCAAAGCACTACCAGCAAATGGCTATCCAGCCGCTCTTTAAAAGCCTCTGAAGAAGGAGACTCCATCACTCTCCAAGGGAGTGTATTCCACTATCAAACAGCTCTCATTGTCAGGAAGTTCTTCCCAATGTCTAGATGGAATCTCTTTTCCTGCAGTTCAAATTCAGTGCTGCATGTTCTAGTTTCTAGAGCAGCAGAAAACAAGTGTGCTCCATCTTCATTATGGCATCCTTTCAAATTCTTAAACATACCCAGCTCCCTATGCTACTCCTCACAGGGCATGGTTTTCAGACCTTTCACTATTTTATATGGTTCTTTGTATTTGTATTGTTATTCACTGTTGTTCACCGCCCTGATTTTCAGAAGGGCGGTATACAAATAAAATTTTATTATTATTTATTATTATTATTATTTTGATCACCCTCCTATGGACACATTAAACCTTGTCCACATCCATCCTGAATTGCAGTGCCCAGAATTTCACACAATATTCCAAGCGAGGTCTGACCAATGCAGAATATAGTAGTAGTATTACTGTACTTCCCTTGTTCCAGACTGTAGACACTATACTGTACTCCTGTTGATGAAGCCAAAAATTGCATTGGCTTTTTAGCTGCCACATCACACTGCTGACCCATATTCACCTTGTAATAGAACATGGAAGAATCTGAGAATGATGTGTGGCCACCAGCAAGGATGATTAGCAGGATAGTCAGGCCAGTCCAAATCAAACACAGTGAAATAATAAGTCCAAAAGGATGGTCATTAAATGGAGCAAGGGCTGTGATTATCAGACAATAGGAACCAGAATAATAAGTCAGGAATCTTGCATCCATCAGATGGAACTAATGTAAGCCACAAGTTACCTGAGGGAAGTGCCAGAATTTATGGTCTATTGTCAGCATGCAGTTGTTTCCTGATTAATGTGTGTTTGGTTCGTAAATGCTTAACCTCCATAGTCCCTTCTTTCCCTCCTTTGTTTTACCATGGTATGTGCTGTTAGTTTGCTGTTTAGGAACTGCAATGCCTTCTTGGCCTTCTCCCATACTAGCTTGGCACTCTATCTCACTATTATGGTCTAACTCTGGGTAAAAGCTGCCAGTCATGTTCTTGCAGGCGGCAGCAACTGCCCCCCAAAGGACTTCAATGTTTGGGGTTGTCCAGGAAAGCTGCCAGCAACACTGACCGATAACAGAAGCCTTAGTTCAGTGGAAGTAAGCAGAACCCGAAAGAAGCAGTCCGAGGGCAGGTTCAAGAAGACGAGCCGAAGTCATGATTCCCAGAGATTCCAACTTCCGAAGTCAAGCCGAAGGCAGGAGACCGGGAAACGTGGTAGTCAAACGTCAGGGTGCAAAAACAGCCAGAGATACGAAGTTCCCCGGTCCGAGGTCAAGGTAACAGAGATCTAGATAATAGGAGCTATGCGAACACAATCACCGAGGGATCATGCAAAAAAACGCCGAGCACAGCATGAGACGCTCCTCCCACTTAAGTAAGGAAACTCTCCGTGTGCCGCACCGAAGGCTGGTTTGGCAATTGACTCTCGGCAATCCTCTGTGATCGGCGGCTGCAAGAACGCTCTCTTCTCCTTTGTAAGAGGCACCGCAGGCAAGCTTCGTCCCAGACTCACCACTACCGGTGGTACCGAGGAAGCCTTCTGTGGCACTAGACCTGTTGAACCTCCTCCTCTGGACTGGAGTAACAGTCTGGGACCTGGCAGGGCAGGAACACACATGGCATTGCCTCAATCAGCCTTGCTCTGGGGAGCTCATCCTCCTCCTCATCCTCTAGAGCTATCTGCTGGCCATGACGGGGTGGATTGTACTGGAGAGGCAGTCCTGTAGATACCTGGACCAAACCATGTAGGGCTTTAACATCAAACACACTTTTTTACTTGCCTGGAACTATTGGCAGCCAATGGAGTAACTTGAGTATGGGATAATATGTTCACTCCTGGATGTTCCTGTAACCAATCTGGCTGCCATATTTTGAACCAACTGAGTGTTCCAATTGTGTCCGGAAAGCACCAAGGCTGATAAGCAGCTAGTTACAACAAACAACCCCCCTCCCAGCACAGCAAAGTTCATGTAAGCTACACATCCTGGAGAGTTGCAGTAGCTTTGCCAAAAGGGTTTACCAGAAGAATTGTCAGACGTCCGAGTGCAGGGTAACAATAGGCAGGTAGATAAAGCACATGTCAAGTTTCCGGTAGTCAAGCAAGAAGCCAAGAAGCCAGAGACAGTCGTTTCTCTAAAAGAGTCAGATATCCACTGAAAGAACCCACACATGCTCCAGTGCTTAAGAGCAAGGGCTGGCCTTCAGCGTGCCTGATTACGAAGACCTTCTGATAAAGTCTCCGAGATCCTTCGAAGGCCTCTCTTTTCTTTTCTGCCGCGCTCATTGAAGGTAGGCACAACACTGCCCGATCCTCCTCCATGTCACAGCCTTCGGCACCAGGCCCCCAAACTTGACTGCTGAACCTCTGGAGGGGCCATGACTCTGCTCCACAAAACTAGGACCACCTCTGCTCCCCTTACAGGTTCACAGCCCCTGGCTCTGGCTCCCTCCTTATAGTTCAGATCCCGAGGCTCTAGCTCATCCTCTGATCCCCAAGCCTTTCCAGGCTGGGCAGACATCTACTCCCCCCTCTCAATCTCCCTCTCAACCTGAGGAGGACAGGCCGTAGGAAACGACGATGAAGGCCTGAACAGACAGGGCTACATCTAAGCATCCTCCCAGGAGCGCTCCTCTGCCCATACCAACCCAGTCATAAATACTGGAGGCGACCTCGGATCGACGGAGTCAAATCTCAGCCACCTCAATCCTCTCCCCATCCACCGGACTGGATCAGGCGGAGATTAACCCGCATCCGCCGAACCCCTGAGGCAGGACAGCAAGGAGCGGTGGAGACTGGTGGATCCGCCATGTCCCGGGAAGCGGAGCGAAAAGCCAGGATTAATCTGGGCCACAATTTTTATATGGCCCCACGCCGGGCATCCAACTGCGACAGCGACCGCTGCAGAGGAAGGTGTTCTTGTGACAGCCAGCTGAATCCCCCCCCTGCAACGGTGACCTCTTGACGTCGCCGATCCGCTCCCCGTTTATACGCCTCCCTTGGCTACCTCAAGCTGTTTCTTTCAACAGGACGTGCCGCTCGGAGTTCCTGGAGCACTGATCTCCGCTGGGACCGTTGAGACAGGAGCCACAGCAGGAATCCTCGAGATGGAAGCCCCCAGTGGCAAAGAAGGGGGCTGCTGGGTTGAGCATTGGACCGAGTTGTTGTAGGCGAACTCGCCAGCGGAGCAATCGACCCCAGTTGTCCTGTCCGGTAGCTGGCATAGCAGCGGGATACTGCTCCAGGGTCCCCTTGGTCCTCTCCGGTCGACAATCTGCTCAGGTGATGTGCCGAGGACAGGTGAGGCGCGATTTCCCAGAGGCCGGAGCAAGCTGGTCCAGAAGCGGGCGTGAACTGGGTACCCGGTCTGAAATCACACCCTCGGGAAGGCCATGAAGCCGAAGACATGCTGGAAACATCCGGGCCCGTCCCTTCGCCGTGGGGAGCCCACACAGGTGCTAAGTGGGCCATCTTGGAAAAAAGGTCCACCACCACCCAAATGGTAGTGCAACTCAGCAGAGGGGGCAGGTCCGTGATAAGTCATAGAACTAGTTCCAGGCCCTGCTGGTGTTGGCACACGGCAGCAACAAGCCTGCAGGTCGTCCCCTAGGTCTTTAGCGGACACACTGGGCAAGTGGCCCACGTACTGGAGCACCTCTGCCCCCGGACCGAGGCCACCAAAACTCCCCTCCCGGGTGAGGTGCAGGTTTTTTTACAAAACCAAAAGCCACAGATTTCGAGTCATGACAAGCTGCAAGACTCTCGCTCCAAGGACCCCCGCTGGCACTAAAGGTCGATCCCGTTGGTAAAGCAGCCATCCCGCATCACGAAGGGAGAGGTGTCCCCTCCGCCGTCTGTGCCACAAAGGGTCCTGGCCCTGGATTTCGATCTGATCCAGCAATGTAGCCCTCCCTCAGAGCACGCGAAGTTCTCTGGCGCAAATGGTGGACGAATCTCCCCCTCTGGGTCTGTCAACTCGGCTCTCCGGAGAGAGCGTTCGGCCCTGTCGGTTTCCTGGGCTCGAGGCACATATTGAAGCTGGAGTTGAAGCGGGCAAAGAACGATGACATCGCTGCTGCCCTCTGGAGAGCTTCCTCCCTCACTGTCTGAGTGCCTCCAGTCCGTGATCCGTTGCACCCGGACTGGTGAGCCCGCCCTCCAAAATGCCGCCAGTCTCAAAGGCCCCTTGATTGCCAACACTCCTTCTCCCAGATGGTGTAATTAAGCTCTGGGTGGTGAGCTGCGGAGTAAAAGGCGCAGGGCAACAGGTGCGCTTGGCCCCGTTGCTGAAGCAATATCGCCCCTATGGCAACATCAGAGGCATCGCTTCCCAGGACAAAAGGTGTGCGCGGGTCAGGGTGTTTGCAGAATCGGGGCTGATGTAACTCACCTTCGGACCTCGAAGGACTTTCTGTGCATGCTGTCCACTCGAACCGGTTCTTTCCTCGAACAGTCGAGAGATAGGGCTACTAGGGTGGCATGTCCTTGATGAACTTCCGATAGAGTTCCAAACCCTAGGACCTCTGAAATTCCTCTGTGTGCAGGAGGGTGCCAAATAGCACCGACCCACCTGGATGTGTCCATGGCCACATCCTTGAGCAGAGACACGGTAGCCCAGGAGTCCCCTCGCGGAGGTCGAAGGCGCACTCTCCACTTCGCATAAAGCCTGTGCTCCCGGAGCCTCTGGAAACGCACGGACATGGCATCATGGCAGCCTGGTCGAGAGTAAATGCAAAAGTCATCCAATAGATTTATAACAAAATGGTCCAAATAGTCCCCGCAAGACATATCACAAAATTGAAAAACAGCCCGGCATTACATAGTCCCAAAGGGCATAACGTGTACTCTATGCCCAACCGGGTTCTGAAAGGCTGTCTCCACTTCGTCTCCTTGCCCGATCCGCACCAAATTGTACGCCCCCGGAGGTCCCTTGGTAACACCTTGGCGTGGCGCAACCGCTCAGCAGCTCGGGATCAAAGGCGGGGGTACCGTCGGATGGTGATCTTGTTGACGGCCCGGAATTGGTGCAGAGGCAATCTCCCCCCACTTCTTGCGCACGAACGTAAAGGGGCCCCAGCAGGGGACGTGAGGGCCGGATGAACCCCTCTGAAGATTCCCTTCTCCAGAAAGTCCCTCAGAGCTGCCAGCTCAGGCCTCCGAGAGGGAGTAGAGTCCCGCCCCGCTGGAATAGGGGCCCCCGCACCAGTCGATGCACGTCAAAGGGCGGTGTGGAGGACGGTCCTGCCTCCTGCTTATCAAAAACATCGGCAAAGTCCCGTATCTCTGTGCACACCACCGAACACTCCTGGGCCTCGCAGCCCTGCAGCCGGGATCCGGTCTGGCCAACATTGCCTCCTGACAATATTCCGAGCCAAAAGAAGTTCCCTCCGAGACCAGGAATTGTGGGTCGTGCCTGCGAGAGCACGACATGCCCAAAACCCCAAGGGAAGTGGGACTTGCGGCCAGCAGAACCGGAGCTGCTCACATGCCCGGTCTCGAGGTTGGAGTCACAGGGGTCTGGTGCGTCACAGCCCAGACCGAGGACCTTCCCATCGATAGTCTTCCACCGGCCTGGGCTCAGCCCAGAGTCCTCCAGTGGGATGTGATGACGTTAGCAAAGCTCATATCCTAAACAGCTTTGGAAGCTCCGGTCATCATGGCTCCCACAGAAGGAGCTCCATGGAGGGAGCCTCAGGTTTGGCGGCCATAGCAAAGGGTCCCTTCCTGGAAGCTGATGGGAGAAGTGGGTTCGAGGGACAATCCCAGGTGGTGAACCCTCTCTACACCTGGAGGATCCGTTTCCCTGTGGGGTAGGTCGGCGTCCCTACAGGGCTTCCCGAGCAAATGTCCATGGAGCCGCAGTTGGCAAAGACCCTCCCTCCTCCTGCGCTCCTTCTCTGTAGCGGTGAGCCGTGGTCTAACTCCTCCCAGCTGCATAGGTTCCTCAGTTGCTGAGAGGGAACAAGCCACAGGTAATGCTGCAGGAGTGTCGAGCAGGGAACGCGGCAAGGCGGAGGGGCATTCTTCTGACGAGCTTGTCTACGAGCAAGAGAGGGCGGCAGTCCAATCGGGTAGCTTGTGCAATCAACAAGCTCAGAGAATCAGGAGGCTCAGAGCGTGCCAATTCACCAGCACGGCTTCAGAGAGCCCTGCCCGAAACTGAGCCTGCAAAGCACTATCATTCCATGTCAAGTCCTGAGCAAGCAAGCGGAGTTGGTGGAGTACCAGCTACAGTTCCTGTCCCTGGGCGAAGACCTGGATCGGATGTTCGGCAGATTCAGCCTTACAGGATTCCCCCAGGTGGTTGCATTCTGCAATAAAGTCTTGCAGACTATTGAAGAGGGGGCGTCCTGGTTTCAAAGTAAGGAGTAGCCCATTTGGCTGGCAGGCCCAGAAAGAAACTAATTATAAAAGCCACCTTATGAAATCATCAGGAAAATCTTCCCTCCGGAGCTTAAAATGTAACTTGCAATTAGCAAGAAAACCGGTCCACATAGTATGTCTCCCTGGAATTTATCAGGAAGGAAGCAAAACATTTACCTTGGCGTTCAGGAGGCAGAAGGGTTCCTTGATTCTGCAAGCAGCTACAGGTCTGCGTCAATTGCTGCACCTGAGCAGAAAGCTGCAAATTCCTCTGGCATCATCCGGCCAAGCTTGTTCGTTGGCCATGAGGCTGCATCAGCCTAATTACAAGGCCAGTGGATATTCTGTCCGGGAAAGCAGCCAAAGGGGCTGATAAAGCAGCTAGTTATCAAACAAACAACCCCCTCCCAGCACAGCAAAGTCAATGTAAGCTACACAGTCCTGGAGAGTTGCAGTAGCTTTGCCAAAAGGGTTTACCAGAAGAATGTGTCAGACGGTCCGAGGTCAGGGTAACAGATAGGCAGGTAGATAAAGCAGTCCAAGGTCAAGTTTCCGGGGAGTCAAGACAAGAAGCCAAGGAGCCAGAGACAGAGTCTTTCCTCTAAAAGAGTCAGATATCCACGGGCAAAGAACCACACAATGCTCCATTGCTTAAGAAAGGCAAGGAGCTGGCCTTCAGCGGTGCCTGATTACGAAGACGCTTCTGAATAAGTCTCCGAGATCTTCGAAGGCCCCTCTCTTCTGCTCGACGCTCATTGAAGGTAGGCACACTGCCCAGACCTCCTCCATGTCCACAGCCTCGGCACCAGGCAAACTTGACTGCTGAACCCCCCCCTCTGGAGGGCCATAGACTCTGCCCAGCAAAACTAGGGCCAGCCTCTGGCTCCCTCCATTACAGGTTCAGCCCCTGGGGCTCTGGCTCCTCCATTATAGGTCAATCCCAGATGCTCTAGCTCATCCTCCTGAGTCCCTCCAAGCCATCTCCAGGCTGGGCATGACAAGTTGACACAAAGGTGCCCAGTGTAAAGACGGCTGCCCGTATCCCGGGCAACCGATTGCCGACAGGCGGCAAAGACTAC
This sequence comes from Sceloporus undulatus, assembly GCF_019175285.1. Classification (NCBI taxonomy): domain Eukaryota; kingdom Metazoa; phylum Chordata; class Lepidosauria; order Squamata; family Phrynosomatidae; genus Sceloporus; species Sceloporus undulatus. Next base: position 5,618,033 of record NW_024802935.1, on the reverse strand, counting down.
AGGCCCCAGAGTGCTCTGGGCCTGCCCGGCTCCCTATTGGTGCGTGGGGCGGAAGGGGCGGTCTCCGCCCCGCGAACCTCTGGTGCCGGGCTCTGTGGTCGGAGCTCCCGGTCCTCCATGGCGGCTCATTGCGGGTCGCCTTGGAGAGGAGCTCCGTAGCACATGTTTGAGGGGTGGGGCTTTAGGCCTATATAAGGCCGCGGTGTCGCCCGCCTCAGTTGGCGCTTGCTCGCACGGAGCAGGGCCAGAGAGGAAGGGAGGAAGACCAGGAATCTTCCTCCCAGTCTGGCCTCCCTTCCTTTGGAGTCCAGCCAGGGCCGGGGTAAGTGGGGGCGTGTGGTGGGGGGGCGGTTGTCCTTCCCCCCATCCCCCGTTCCACGGGGGCTTTGCCCCGGTCAGGCTTCCGCAGCCAACGGACCCGCGGGGTCATGCGCCACCGTTAGGCCTTGCCCAAGGGCGCGGCGGCCATTTTGTCTCCTTATAGGAGGCTTCTGGGGGTGCGCCTTGCCATCTTTGTTTTCCCTGAGCGGGAACTTTGGCGCGCCCGCCATTTTGTTTTGGCGGGAACCGCCGTTATTCAAGATTCATAGTAGAACATTTAACAGCCTCCTATACTTTTTTAGCCTCATAGTGAGGTTTTCAGTGGCTCCTTTATGAACCTGTTAATTTGCCCATTTCATGATCTTGAAAGCCTAAACAGGGTCAGCCTTGTATCCCATGGATGGTGTCCACAATGATGCTTCTTTTGCCTGCTTGTTTTTTAATTACCGTTTTTTATTTCTGATACTGTTTTTTTTTGGGGGTTCCCCCCCTGTGCAAGTTTGCTTTTTCATGCCTCCCAAGAATCCCAACAATAGTGGGGGCCAGAGCTTTGGAGCGCACAGCAGCTCAGACTTTCGTTGCTCCGTGAGGTTTCCAGGTCCCAGAGACATCTCCCCAGTCTGGCAGTGAGACAGACGAAGGCTTTCGCTGCTGCTGGCAGTCTGATAATGCCTTGCCATTGCCGGCTGGGGCCTTTGGGCTGACTGAAACTCCTTGGCCTGACTGTCCTGGTCCATTTGCAAACTCATCCAGAAAGCTACTACATCTGGTCAGTCCCGGTCCTCAGCACGCTGCAACACCCGAGCTTCGAGCGTCCGACCGACAACTCCCCAGATCGTCGGTTCCAGTTTCGACATCTTCTGGGGGGCTCCTCCAGTTTTGCAGCTCCTACATCCGTTCTCGAATTCGGTGGTGTCAAGTTTCACCAGCTCACTGGTCGAGTTCGCTTCGACTTCATCAGCTGAGCCCGAAAGGGAAGAAAAGAAAACGCAAGGCCAAGAGGAGACGTCGCAACGCCCGCGAAGGATTCTTCAGCCGGCCGCAGGGGTCCGAGTCTTTCGGGGGGTGCCCTGTTGGGAGGGAGGTTTTTGGTTTGAAACTGCCTTGGTTCAAGGTCTGCCTACGTGGGCCTCAAGGGAGGCTTGGCGCCCAGGCCTTCAAGGTGGTGGATGGATCCGCTTGCGGCGGATTTTCCTGTTTGTTTTCGCCAGGTGAGCGTCCACCTGGGCTCATCTAGCCAAGAAGGTGCGCAAAAACATCTTAAGGGGTTGCTACGTTGATGTTTTACCCCTGCTGCAGCTAAAGGAATGTGATGGCGTGGCTGTCCTTCAGCAAGAAGAGCAGCGTGAGCCACAGGTGGTTCCGGTTGAGCCCACCTTTTCCAATTGTGGAAGGTTTTGCTTCTTCAGGGCTGTGTTTCCATGGCTTCCTGAACGTGCTTTGCATTTGGACAGCCATTGTTTAAATGTTTTTGTCGGGCAGGACTCTTCGCGCGGGATTCACTGCCCACGCTTACGATGGGTCGGCTTCTCGGCAACATGCCATCCAGACTTCCAGGGAGCGTTGGGATTTTGCTCCATCACGAAATTTGGTTGCGAGGTTGGCACACCTGCTTCCCTCAAGGACCACAGAAGGGACTTGTCAAGAAGGACTCAAAATCTTACCATGTGGGACTTTAATTCTGGTATTGTGCCATATCCATGTAATTTTGAACATAGTTGCCACTGGCTGTAAAGGGCTCACTAGATCTTCATGTTTTCTCAGCTCAAACAAATCAACTTTGCGTGAGGCGCATTGCTCCTACTCCATTGGAAGCGGCTGGTGAAGGGGGCCTAGTTTTGCTGGTCCTTTGTGCCGTAATTAACAACATTTCCCTGCCTTAGATAATGGCTTTGTCTGATTCCTGGTCTCCTCACCTGGGGCGTGTAGCTCCCTAACCTTATAGCTGCTTCAGCTTTGGCTTCAGTTCCCCTTTCAGATTTAGGCTCCTAGCAGAGTTTGTTAATTTCTTGCCCAGCCGTGTGTCTGGCCAATTTTGTTTTCCCCTTTCACTTTCTTCGGTTCTCATTTTGGCTCGAGGGTGGCATGGGTCAGTTTCATGGTAAATGTCCAATTGTAGCTGTTTTATTATATTAAGCAGCCTATTTGGGCTGAGTTTCTCTGCAAAGTTCGTCTCCCTTGTTCCTGGTATGGTCATTAGAGCCATGCATAATTCAATTCAAAGAATTAGGATTGGGTCTATAGGTTTATTTTTAAACGATAATTTCCTTTCCACAGCCTCTCAGTTTGTCCAGAGATGGGTTTCCTGTTTCCTTTTTTAGCCTCGTGGGAGGCTTTGTTTATTGGCTAGGTGCTTAGTTCCCTGTTCACCTTATACCTGCATGCAACATGCTTATATTTTCCCTTTGTTATTTCATAAGTCTGCATTGCTGCTGTGTATGGCTCAGAATCACGGTGTGGTTTGTGCTTGTGTTGGTTTTTTCACTATATATTTGATCCTAATAATTTTGGTTCAATTAGATGACGTTCTTTCATTTACAGGCCAAGGTTCCGGTGACCATGGTGTTCCTTTTCCTGTCCGAAGAAAATAAGGGGCATTGAGATGGTTGGAGCTTAGGCTCGGCAAGTTGCCAGATCCGCTTCTATATGTTTTATTTGACTCCATTTCTACCTCCCCTCCCCCTTTTCCTTTTGTTTTTTTGCATCAATATGAATTGTTCTACATCCGGTTGGCTTCTTTGGGGCTCTGGTGGGGGAGAGCTGGTGGTTGGTCCAAGAGCGATCGTCAAGGGCTGGGTGGCCTATGGCATTGCCAGGTAACTGGTGTTTCTTCTTCTTCATGGTCCAAGTGCACTCTACGGTCTGGGTCTGGCAGTATTTTTCATTTGCTTGTGGTTCATTTATATCTAGGCGCTCAGGCTTTCCAATTTGTTAGGTATGGTCTGGAGTTTTCATGTGTGTTCATGTCTTTTACTAAAATAATATGCTATTTGGTTGCACTGTTTGTTTTGACTGGTGTTTTTTCTGGGCTCTCACCTGGGACAGCCAGGCTCCCCTTTGTTTGTCTGTTGTCGTTTGCTGCTGCTGCTGCTGCGATTGCCTTCACACCAAGTGCCTTTCGTTGGGAAGAATTGGCCTATGCTGGTTGTTCACTGCACTTGGACCTGTGCAATGAATGTTAGCATCGTCTGGCGGTTGGCGTAGGCTGCTCGCAGGCCTTTTGTGGAGCAGCATAGGCCAGGTCCTGCACGGTGTGATACAGGGATAGGGAGCTCTGGTTTGGGAGTCACAAGGTACCCCGGGGCGAATAGGGCAGGCATATGGCCATTGGCGGGGCCATACGTGGGAGCGCCTCCCGGTGACTGGGGCTTAGTGAATATGTGAACGCATGACTGGTTTGCGGTCAAGGTTGTGTTCCTTAAGCCCTAGGTCTCATCCATGCGCCTGGTGGGTGCCAGGTTTTGAATCAGACAACATCGGGTTGTTGATTCCGCAGATCCTGACCTCATGCTTTGTGCAACCCTACCAATTGCTTTAATAAAGTTGTGGCCTTTATTCCAATATGTTGTTGTGTGGTTATTTGCTGGAGCCTCTGAGGCAAATCACATTGCAGAGTCCAACCTTGAGGTTACACTGCATGCACACTACCTTTAGGTCCTCCAGATCTAGGAAGGGGTGCAGGGACTCCTGACCGTCACATCTCTCTTCCTGGGCTGACATTTGGAGAGATGGAATCCGGAGCACTCCCAAAGCTGTGAACACAGTCCTTCAGGGGGAGTGTAACCCATCCAGAACTGATTGACACACCTCCATTCACAAATTAGGATCCTTGATAGCAGCACCTCTATTTTTGTGGGTTCAGATTCAATTTCAGGCATTCATTCAGAAGAAACACGCGATCTTTACGAGGCTATTTGGAAGCTTGGGAGAAATATATATATTTAAGTAATTGTGGGAGGAAAGAAGAAAATCCCAACTTCTCCAGTTACAAAAAAGACACACACAGGTGTAAGTTGGACATACACTGGCAAATGTCACTAATGAAATACCAGCCAACTCTGTAATTTGACGTCATTGAATACAAACTTGTTTAGATCCAGGTTTAGGTACAGCTGGGCTCAAAGAAGTAGAATTCTCCTATCCCTCCTCATAGCTGTACCCCTGGAAATGCTACTTAGAGGACTATGCTGAATGGTTTGAGAAGTGGTGAAATGAAAAGGATTCTCAAAACAGAGGAAGAGCTCTTCCATCCAAGGATGGCGTGAAGATTCATTACTGCAGGGGCAGCAAACCCATTCTTGGTTTTATGTCTGCTCTTCATACAGGTGCTCTAGATTGTTCAGGGACCATTCAGATGCTGATACTATTCTTGACAGAGGTACAGCTCCAAAAAGTTTTCTGTACCATGTGGAGCACTTGTGAAAGCAGTGGCCATAAAACCAAGAGTAAATTCATCAGTGACCACTACATCCATCCAAAGAAGAATACTACTTCCATCCAAAGAATGTAGATATTAGCTGCAATCCACTGATTATTTGAGAAAATAGCTCTATTTAAGCATTCTAAATCAGAATACATAAATTTATTTATATCCCACTTTTCTCCCAATATGGGACCCAAAAGAGCTGATAGTGTAAGTTAAAACAAACTAGCTAAAACAATATCTGGTAGGAAATAAGGATTAACTAAATTCACACTAGTCCTGCCCCTTCTGCTTGGCTTACACAATAAGTGGTGAGACCAAAGTAAATATTCTGAACCCTGATTTCCCAGGGTTCCAGGTCATGTGCAGAGCCCCACATCCACAAGAGGCTTTCCACTTCAAACTATTTGCATAGTTGCTGAGGTCCCTTCCTCATATGTTTAGTTAAATACTATTTAAAAAACCTGAATGAGGCTAAAGTTATCTTAAGAGAATGGTATAGTAGGATAAGACACAAGGGAGTATCAGTAACTGTAGCTGTTAGCAGGCATGAATGGTAGATGGTAGCAGTTTCCTGAACTCCACTGGAGAGAGATAAATAAAATCTTTTAGGGGCCCCATGTTGGTCATTAGTAAGCACAGAATATTATAGCATGGTACACATTACCATAAGCAAACATGGAAACACATTTAAAGGTTTATATTCACATCCATAAAGTCTTTAAACTTTGCTTAAAAGTGGAAGCTAGATTTCATAGTGAAATTCCCTTCTGCCTCTCATGTATTGCAACAGTGATACATTATAAAAAATGAACTCAACATTATAATCCTGACTTACTTAAACTAGGCATGAATTCTTGTGGTCAGTCAAATCAAAATCAAAGAATGGATTCAACAATAATTTTTCCATAAGTGGGTTAGTGATAAGATCTTTCCCCCTTGTGTTATGGTTTCAAAGTCATATTTTATTCAAACTCACTTCTTTATGGTGATAATCTATTCTTAAAAGTTTTTCAGGGATGTACTATTTTCCATTCATGAAAGTTTTCTTTAATAAGAACTTCCAGAGTTCTCAATTTTTTTTATAAATATGATGGAAATAAAATGTAAACAGTTCAGATATGAACACAATTAATTCTGGTTTTGATTCCCTTTTCTTTAACCATGTTTGTGATCACGAATCAGGTTTGCAACTTCTTTTTTGTATAAGAATTTCCTCCTTCCGAAAAGCTCTTTAACATGATACATGCATTATGCACTGTGCTGAGAAGTACACTGTGTTGGCTGGTTGGCCTAGAGGACCACCTACAGTTCACTTTGCTTGGACACAGAGGAATGCTTTGAAGCGTAGTACTGTCAGCTATATAACCTCCTGCTGATTATTTTTGCCAACCATGGGCCTTGATCACCCAGCACTGGCAGAACACCCTGGCCTTCCCCAAAGGACTAGAACATATATGGTTGCCAAGGATGATCTTGAAGCCTGGCACATTTGCTTCCCCCATAAAGATGCTGTTTTGCTCACACATGTTACAGTAATGCATCTGGTGTGGAGCTGTCAACTGGGAAAACATCAGTGAGGCAATAGATGACTGTATGTCTGCAGAAGAGGATATAATCCAAACATCTCTTTCCATTAGAGGCTCACTTCTGGTATGACGGGGTTAATCTTTTAATTTTGTAGCAGAAGACGTCCTGTATGATATTAGATATGAGTGCCAAACTTGGTTGCAGCTGCAATAAATTTAGCAGCAGGAGGATACTAATCAACCTTACTCTTGTAATGGGTTGTCATGGGGGTTTGAGCGAAGCTGGACATATGTGCTTTTCATTCCCATTATGAGATCTCCAAAGATACCATGGGGTAGAGACTTTGAGAGATATGCCCATCACAGGGGCTGTTGAACTTGCTTTACTCCCAGGTGGCAAAAGGATCACACAGTGGCTTATGGCCATATGGGATTCAATATCACTCCACTGTTGTCATCCAGCAGTTGGTGTAGGGGCAGGGCTCCCCTAAGGTGGCAAATGAGTCATCCAATGCCTGGTTCGCTGCCCCATATTAGGCAACATTTTTGCAGATGGAACCATAACTCTGGGATTTTCATTTTGTTGTTGCCATTGCTTTTGTTGTTGTCAAGTTTAACTTATGTTGACCCTATGAATGAGAGACCTCTAGTACCCCAGTCGACAACTGCCTTGCTCTGGTCTTGCAGTTTTTCAGAACTGTGGCAGTTTCAGCATGAAGTATAATCCCATTTTTGAGGCTGGGGGACTGGACCTCTAAGCCCAATATCCCCAGTTCAGGGGTCTCCCTAAGGACCATGGGGGTGGAGGACAATTTGAGGGAGGGCAAGGCACTTGCCTCTCCCTCAGTGACATTGTTTTCTTAATTAATGTCCACCATATTTATGAAGAGATTTGTAAGGTTTGTGAAGTAATTATATATTTTGAAAGGTTGTCTCAATCCCTATTGGCTGTAGTCTCCAGTCTCCATGCCTGATCCCTGAGAGACTGCGAAGTAAATAGCAATGCTGACTATACTAAATAGACAAAGGTTATTCCTTCAGCTACAAAGTTGTTTTTCAAATTGCTGACATTTTGAGTAGCAGTTTACATGCCTATCCTAAATAGAACAAAAACCTAGTTTGACCATTTATCAGTTTTAGAATTATCTTCCCCTTTTTAAAAGTAATTAGGTGTTTCTAATCTAAAGCTAAACTTTAATACTCTCACTGAAGCATTATTTTGCTCCCCTGGTGACCTGATAATTGCACTTCTTCAACCATTGAATACAGGGGGGGAAATAGATTTTATCAGACTTATTCTTGAATAATGGCAGGTTACAAACCGCCACTTGGGACGTCCTCAGGACGTTCCAGTTTAAAAAAGGGGCATCTCTTCCAGACACCCCTTTTCCTGTTACGGGCTCTGTCCGTAACAAATGGCGGCGGCCGTTCCACATGGCCACCGCCATCTTGACGTAATGGACGCTGTGCATCCGCACATCACGTGGCGCTAATGACGCCATGAGTGTGCCATTGGTGCCTCGTGGCGTCATGAGCGCGACGCCAGAAGAAGCTCCATTTTGGAGCTTCTTTTTTGCTCTGTAAGGGAGCCGCGTGGTTTGGCTGCGGCGGCTCCCTTGCGGAGCAAACAGCAGCACCGGGAGACTGGCGGTTTGTAACGCCTCAATGTGTCTAACAAAGACTTCCATTGGCAAACTGCAATTAGATCATTTAAAAATTCTGCTCATAAATTCCAGAGAAGATGTTTGTTGCTCAGATAGGTTACTCATAATTCAGACTGAAAGCTTGTGAATCAATTCAACATTAATACAAAATTTGTTAACCACATGAATATTTATTAGTTGTGTTGATGAATGCAGTATTGCTATGACCAATCATTCATACAGTGTATTTTTTATCATCCACTAAGACTAGGCCATGAATTAAAAGGATGCTCATCACATCCCATATAATCAGTCAAATCCCAGTAGCCTGAGCCCAGACACATCCAGGTGGGCTTTCACCTAGCACTTTGCCAAATTACTACAGGAGTGATGGCAAGTGGCCAGACATATGGAACAATTTGAGCTTTCAGTGCCTGCTCTCTCATTAGCCAATCACCTGTTGAAATGAATAACAATTAAATGAAAAACAAATGCTGGAATAAATGAGGGCTATTGATTTCTCGTCTATCAATGTCGATTTTATTATTTTAATATGACCCTACATATTATGATCCAGACATCCAGAATGAACAATTATTCATTCACTGTTGCTTACTAAGTGTTTGAACACTGACATGCAGAATAAAGACAAACCATGGAAGAAAGGTGGAATACAAATAAAATAAATAAAATCTCTGATGAGACTTGAGCAGAACAAAAACTAAGGACAATGTATTGTTAGGGAATTATGAACACATGAGCTTCATTTGTGCTTTCATTAACTGTTTGGTGTTTATGTTTATGATCACACCACTGTTGCATCACAAATACCCCATTCAAGCTAGTGATTGCTACCAAATGCTCCCTACCAGAAACCTCTGTGAGTGATGGAAGTATGTTATAATGGTGATTGGGACACAGCAGGAAGATGTTTCCAGGCTTTTCCTCCAAGTGATCTCTCATGTGACAATTAGAAGCAAGGCCTCATTACACTCTCTCATCACACTGGAGATCTCTGGTGGGATGGGGCTGGAAATATAATTCTGCTGTGCTATGATCACCAGTAGAACAGACCTCCATTGCTTGGTGCAGCTGCTGGATGTTAAGATAGGTTCAGCAGGTCATGTCAGGGAAGGCTATTTAAAGGCTAAATAGATGGCCCAAAGGGGTGGCTTTAAGATGCCCCGATGCCATGACAATCACATGCCATGGCCCCAATCCACCTTTTTGCCAGCCAAAAAATAAGTGGCAAAGAGCCACTCCTTTTTGGACCAGTGAAAAGCCAACTTTTCTACCCCACTATGGCTGGAAGCCAGCTTTAAATCACTCCAGCAGTGTGCAGTGTATAAATGCTGAGCTGCCAGAGAGCCTGGAAGCCAGCCCCTATATAAACAGCTAGGTGGCTTCCAGGTGGCTTCTGGTTTGGCTTGGGGGCATGCATCATCTGTACGCCATGCCCCCAAGTCAGCTGGAAGTTGGCTTTTTCTGCCAGTCTGTTTCATAGTTATGCATTCACAGTTATGTTTGCAATGTAGGATCTTAGTGATTATATTAAGCATGTTTTGAGTTTGGCTTTAATACTCAAAACTTTTATTAATAATATGGAGCTGGTTTGGTACAGCAAGAAAGATGGTAGCCCATGCTACTGGGGCCATTCTACACATTGGTCACTAACAATGCACTATATAGATTGCACAAGAGACCTATTTACCTGAACAAATGGAAAATGAAGATAGTATTTCTGTGATGTTGCACTAACAAACTTCTGTATAATGAGAGCATTCATAAATGGAAACAACTGTGATATTATTGCTGTTATTTTGACTGAAATGCCCAGTTGGGCAGGACTGCAGATCAGTGATAGAGCATGTGCTTTATTTGCAGGTTTAGTCCCTGACATCTCCAAGGAAAAGCTGAGAAAAAACTCCTGTCTGAAACATAGAGATCCACTGTCAATCAATGAAAACATGAAGTGGAAAGTATTAAGCCCATGAGCCACATATTATTTTGTTTTTTCCCTTCTTGGGGATGTCCTGAGCATCGGTAATCATTCCTAAGTCCAGCATATAGAAAATATTGTACTAAGACTTTCTGGGTACTAGTTTCTTGTTGTTGTGGCTTCATAGTCTATCAGGTATTATTGTATAAAGTTTTGGACCATCAGTGATTTGGATTCTATCCAAGAATCTAGGAATCAATGAGATATCATCAGATAATGTGGTACATTTCAAGCAGCAATACTTTTATTAATTGTGCTATTGTATAAACCTGTCTGTGGCAATTTCATCGAGAAGTTTCTCAGTCCATTTGGAATTGCACTCAGTGCACCTATCACTACTGGAACCATAGTTGTTTCTTTTTCCCAGAGGCACTGATCTGAGTTTGTAGGACTTGATATTTCATAATTTCTCCCTCTCTTTTTGTTCAATCCTGCTGTCCCCCAGGATTATCAGATCTATAATTCAAGTTTTCCCCCTTCAAGCATTTCTTTCTTTCTTTCTTTCTTTCTTTCTTTCTTTCTTTGATAGAGTATATCAATAATTTTATCTCTTTGATCTTCAAAAATGTATCAGTCTAACCATTGCTACCAGTCAGGATAGCTAAACAGAACCTTCATTATCATCAGCATACTACATTTGAATATGATATGCAAAGGGCAAACAAAAAGAGATGTTGATACCATTGCACCCCACTAGAGACAGAGATATCTGACTGGTCAGTGCTGGAATCAGAATACTAGAGTAAGTGAACTATTGATATGAGCAGTAGAGCAATACCTGCATAGAATTTCCCAAAATTGTTATCACTTTTCATCATGGTTAGACTTGATGGGTTCCATCCATTAATCTGAGACAGAACAAAAGGCTATATATGTGAATCATTGTGACATAGTGTTTGGTCCCTCCAGCTCTGCATGACAAGGTTGTTTTACTATTTCCTCTTCACCCACTCAAGAACCACAATAAGAGGATTTTCTGTTTCCAGTGCTTGCATGCTAGGAAGGAGGAAACAGAAGAGCCAGAAATAAATCACTTTAAAGTGGAAAATGTGCATAGCAAAGTGTGACAGTGTGCCACATAGTTTGAGGAGAATGTTGTAGTCATCCAAATCTAGGCAGAGCTATGAGGCAGAAAATAAATCAAACTTAATAATGTTAAGCTAAACAAAATGTTTAGTTATTTCTCTGACTTCCTGCATTTCACTGAAAACAGGAGGCAGTCTTATATGGAATCTGATCACTAGTCCATCTAATTGTGTATGCTATCTGAAATAACTCCTCAGGAGTTCAGAAAAAGAGATATTTTTCCCCATCCTGTCATACATCTGGAGTATGTGCATTACTTTCTTCTTTGGTATCGCTGTTGTTATTGTGTGGGGTGCACATTTCTGTACTATCTGCCAGATCATGGGATGAGAAAATGGGCTTGTCAGGAAGCTGAACAAAAAGTGAAGTCACAAGAAGTGCTGGACCTGTCCATCCCTGTCTCCAATTACTATGATGTTGCTGTTAGTCTTCATAATTAGTCTTATCCCACAATATTCAACCACAAGGTCACCCCAAATGTTTCATGCTTCTTTTCTCATGTATCTAGCAAAACTACACAGTGGAATGATAGAGTTTGGAGAGACACAATGGCCATCCAGTCCAGCTCCCTGCCATACAGGAAGACATAGCACTCCCAACAAATGGTTATCCAGTCTGTTTAAAAACCTCCAAAGAAGGAGACTCCTCCACCACACTCTGAGGGAGTGAGTTCCACTGTCGAACGACTCTTACTGTCAGGCAAGTCTTTCTGATTTATGGCACCCTAAGATGAACTTATCATGGGTTTTTCTTGGCAGAATTTGTTCCCAGAGAATTTGTCCTTGTCTTCCTCTGAGGCTGAGAGAGTGTGTCTTACCTAAGGTCACCTACTAAGTTTTCATGGCCAAGAGCAGTTTTGAACTCTGATCTCCCACTGTCCTAATGCAACACTCAGATGAAAATACCATCCTGGCTCTATTACTTCTACAGTATCTCAACTAAATAGAAAACATTCAGGGGTAGCTGTGTTGACCATTTAACAAATACAAAGAAGAATCCATCAGAGATACCTTTACTGGCCAATAAAGGTATCACTGATGGATTTTTCTTCAACTACTTTCACATTGTAACATGGTAACCTAAGCTGTAACCTATTTTTATCTGTTTAAAGTGAACTATTCCTTAATTCAGAACCTGGCTCATTACACTGTCGGATGGGTCACTACTTGTAATTCAGGAAACAAACTCCCCTTCATTAAGGTGCCGATTGTGCCATTTTTGTCTTCTAGTTAGACAAGTGTTAAGAATGAAAAGTCATTTCTTGTCTTTAATATGCAGATGGAGTCCAATGCAAAGGCATCAAATTTGTAATGCAGAACATGATAAGATTCATACATTCTTAGATCATCTCATTTTCTACAACTCTGAGATCAAGGTGATATTCAAGGAGGATAGTTTTACAATTTAAGTATTTTATGGAAAATGTTTTCTTATTCAGGATTTATTTAAATATCCTGTTAATTTTCAGAAACAACAAGAGCTATTCCATTTCCAGAAGGAGGAGATAGTAGATTTTGCACATGCATATTCAAGCAGCTAAATTGGCAGCTCAGAAGCTTTTCACTGAGGTGGTCTAACCTCTTCCTTATCTTTTCCCTGACATGAACTGTCTGTGTAGACAAATCCCAACAATGAGATTTGCTTGATCTAGTGTTATAATCATACATAACTCAGCACAGTCTACCAGTGTTGTATAGTAATTTGAACTAGACTTCTGGGAGACCATGGTTATATTTTCAGGGGGTTATAGTGGCTCTTGTCAGGAAGGTCATGGGCCTGAATCTGCAATACCTGAGCAAAGCAATGGAGGATAGGGGTCTTGGAGATGTCTCATTCACAGGGTCACCACGAGTCTAGATCAACTCAAAGGCAGTTTACAACAACATTTTTGGTGGCCCATATGGAGGGCCAAACCAGAAGGCCCAAGACCAGTTGTTTCCCTCTGAGCTGGAGCTACATCAGATTTCAGAGGAGAACTTCCCATTGGTCTTTTGATATCAGTGACATAAACCTGAAACCATAGGATTGCTGACATATCAACTTGGGGTTTTTTGTACCTAAGATTCATTTCTAATTTTAATTCTTGGTGGCTTTTTCATCTTTCTTCCCCTTTCTCGCTTTGGAGGGGGGAAGGGAGATGATTGTGGATATTACCCTGTCATCCCACAATGGGTTATAATGGAATTGCCATTAGCTATAACACCCCATTCTTTTTGTAGGACATATATTTACCTTGTTAATAGCCTGAACCCTGCTAGATAACCCACACTACTCCCAGTATGTATATTTTTTTTCCTATATGTGACAAAATTAATGATAACAGTTAATTTGTTACAGTTGGGTGTAATTTGCTATCTGTGGATATAATTAATGCCTGACAAGATATTATGCAAATATTCAACATTACATTGAAAGTTAATCATTATAAACATTTTGTAAGGATACATTATTCATTTTAATAAATTCATGTTCACACGGATAGTCATACTATATACAAGGAAGCATCTTTGACACTGAAACTGAGTAAGCTGATTACTCTTAGTCAACTAACTATGACTGGCAATGAGAGTGCAACCATTCTCTCTTTACACCTGCGTTCTGTGGGCCATTACTAACAACTGTCACAGTTGCTGCTAATATGATGGATCTGTGTTGAGATTCCCAGTTCATGCATCTATCACTCTTATCTTGAGTTATGACATGGCTATGTGGAAATATGATGATGCTTTACTTCCACTACTGCTGGTTCAAGAAGCATCTAGCCACTTGGTGAATGAAATGCAGAAGGTGGTGAAGGGAGGAGACATTTCTTGCTCTCAGTTATCAACTTGTGTTTTGTTTTGTTTTTATCTTAAATTCCTTTCTGGTTTTAACCTTTCTGAGAAAGAAAGTGTGTTATCCCATTCATGTCACGGCATTTCCTTGGGAGGAAAAGCTTGTGCCTAGTGAAAACCAAGAAGGCTCTCCCTCCAACAGGGTTTATAGTGTTTATAAAGCAAGAGAAGATAGCCAAAGATGAGAACTGAAACTGGATTAAACTCAAAGCTAGAATTCTGAAGCTGAATTCTGAAGCAGATCAGTGAACAAAGTGGCCTCACCCAACAAAAGCCAGGGCAAGACTGATGAGTCTAGCAATAAAGCCTTATAGTCACATTTTAAAGAAGCAATCAATCATGGATCCCTCTTATCCTTCCCAGGTCCTTATAGATATTAAAACCTTTCTAGTGTGTACACAACTCCATCTTATGGTCTTTCTATATCAGTTTATGTGTAGAAATAATTTTAAAAAGTGATTGAATTTTTTATAATAAAAAAAAACCTACTCCCCTCCCATGAGGAAATGTTTAAAATGAGGACATAATTATTTGGTAGCAAGACAAAGCAATGGATGAAGTGGCAGGGGGAAGCAGCTTAATGATTACAGAAGTGATTGCAGCTTGGCTTTAATCTCATCACATATTCAATAGGGGCTGCTGTAAATCATAAACATATTGATTTAGTTTAAAACAAATTAGCAGAACAAATTAGAATAAATTAAAGAGCTCATCTAAGAAGTACGATCCTGCTCATTTCACTTGAAAAGCCTTTCACAGCCCATTCCTGCCTTTGCATCGGTGACTCATGGGCCTTTTACAGTTGTGAAAGGAACATAATAGTCACCTTTTATAGGTGAAAAGTACTATATGGATGTCAGATTTATTCTTTAATTGACACTTTCGTACTCCTTTTTAAAAGACCAGACAGTAAAATCTTAATCCATAGACTAGATTTTTTAATCTGAAAATAAGATATATAAATCTCCAAACCAAAGGAAAGACCCTCCAGTATCTCTAAATCCTTGAAATAAATACATTTCTAATTCTAAAAGCTACTTTATGATCCCCATCCTAGCCTAGATTTTAGCAAAAAATAATGTTGATATAATGAATTTGTAAATACATATGAAGTGGATAAGATTCTTGGAAGTGTTAGGAGGACGACATGCCCCCTCAATCCTTGCCCATCATGGTTGACCATCCAGGGAGGGGATGCAACAAAGACATTATTACAATCTATAATTAATGCATCCCTTAGAGAGGGAAAATTTCCATCGAAATTAAAGCAGGCAGTTGTTAGACCACTTTTAAAAAAACCTCCCTAGATCCCCTAGTGAGAAATAACTATAGACCGGTCTCCCTCTTACCATTCTTGGGCAAAGTGATAGAGAGGGCATTTGCCTTCTAGCTCCAGGTTATCTTGGATGAAACTGATTATCTGGACCCATTTCAAACCGGCTTCAGGGCGGAATATGGAGTTGAGACTGCCATAGTCGCCGATGATCTCTGTCTGAGCATTGACAGGGGAAGTATGATCCTGCTGGTGCTCTTGGACATCTCAGCAGCCTTCAATACAATTGACCATGGTATTCTTCTGGAAAGCCTGAGGAAGTTAGGTATAGGGGGCACTGCACTCCAGTAGTTCCACTCTTACCACTCAGGCAGAGTCCAGATGGTGTCACTTGGGGACAGTTATCCATCCAAGAGGGAGCTCATATCGGGTGTCTCTCAAGGCTCGATACTGTCAGCAATGCTGTTCAATTATTATTATTATTATTATTATTAAACTTTATTTCTAGAGTGCTGTAATTATATTTACATGAAGCTGCTGGGAGAGATCCAGAGTTATGGGGCGTGGTGGTATCAGTACGCTGATGACACCCAAATTTATTTCTCTATGTCTCCGACTACTGCAATGACTAAGGATGGCATCTCTCCTCTAGATGCCTGCTTTGGGTCGGTAATGGGCTGGATGAGGGAAAACAAACTCAGGCTGAATCCAGAGAAAACGGAGGTACTCGCAATAGGTACCTTAAGTCCAGGGATGGAGATTTGTCAGCCAGTCCTGGACGAGGTCACAGTTCCCCTAAAGGACGAAGTTCACAGTTTGGGAGTACTCCTTGATCCATCCCTACAGTTGTCATCTCATATAGATGTGACGGCCAGGAGTGCTTGGTATCAGCTTCGGCTGATACGCCAACTGCGTCCCTACCTGGACCAAAAGGAGCTTGAAGCAGTGGTACTTGAACTGGTAATCTCTCATTTAGATTTCTGTAATGCGCTGTACTTGGGGCTACCCTTGTACCAAGTACAGAAACTTCAATTGGTTCAAAATGCAGCAGCCAGATTGGTCACCGGCACATCTAGGTTTGACTATATAACACCAATACTAAAATCTCTTCACTGGCTGCCAATCAGCTTCCAGGTGCAATACAAGGTGTTGATTATCACCTTTAAAGTCCTACATGGCTCAGGACCCAGTTACTTGCAGGAACACCTTTCCCTACACAATCCGCCCCGCACTCTCAGAACATCAGGGAAGTATTTATTGGAACACCATAACGCCAGGTTAATGACAACTTATTATGCAGTCGAATTTCCTGCATTTGGGGAAATTGCAGGGGTCCGCACACCTGGAGTGCAATGGATGAGCCTCACCCTGGGAAAACCACCTTCATGATCATGGTGTCTACCCTGCCAGGATCGCCTGCTTCCATACAATCCACCCTGTACACTCAGGTTCTCTGGAAGGAATTTACTACAGCCCTTAAAGACCAGATTGATGGCAACCTCCCAGAGGACAACTTATGGAATGGCCAGGAGAGCGTTAAAAAAGCCAATAAGACGGATCTCTTCTGGCAGGCCTTCCTGGAATAAAATACTCGGCCACAAATAAGACTTCCTATCTATCGAACTCTGCCCATGGTTATTGTTTCGATTAATTGGATTTTAGCATATTATTTTTAATGTTATATTGTTTAATCTTGTTTTAAGGAGAGGTACTATGTATATATGGATGTATTTTAGCTTGTAAAGTTGAAGGCTTTCATGGCCGGCATCCATAGTTTTTTGTGGGTTTTTCGGGCTATGTGGCCATGTTCTAGCAGAGTTTCTTTCTGACATTTTGCCAGCATCTGTGGCTGGCATCTTCAAGCTATTTTAGCTTGTTGTACACTGCTTTGATTGTCTGGCAAAAAGCAGGATAAAAATAAAAAATGTATTATTATTTTATTAATTTCCCCCAGGGCATTTACAGCAGCAATTCCAAAATTATGGAATAGCCTACCAGAAGAGATTCATTGTACCTTAGAGGCCTTTAAGAAGGCACTCAAAACGGACCTCTTCCGGCGGGCTTACCCATCAGACTCCATATAAAAATCTATGACAATATTCCACTCTTGACTATGATCACTGACTACTGATAAATTGATTTTAGAGAACTAATAGGAATTAGTAAATTCCATATTAGTGTTTTATTGATTGTATTAGTATTTGTATTATTTTATTGTTGTAATCCCACCTCAATCTTCAGAGAGGCAGGAAATATAAGTAAACATTATTATTATAATAATTATTATAATATTAACACTGATTTTAACAAAGAAAAGATGGGGACTAGTACACAGAGGGCTGGGGGCTACTTGGTTGGCTTTGAACACTATTCAGTTCACCTATGAAATGGCCCTCAGCCCCAGGAAACCTTGTGATAGAGTTGCATCAGGGCCACCATAAGTAGGAAATGACTTGAAGACACACAACAACAACACAAGATAAAGAAGGTAGAGTGACAGCACCAGCCAATGAAGTGGTTAGCTAGGAAATACTACTAATGGCCATGGTCCAGTAATGGAGAAAGGAGGAGTCTACCGCTCTTTACACTTCATTGTCAGAAGCTGGAAGAGGAGAAAGGAGAATCATGAAAATAAATGGCTGCTCAGTGGCAGATTATCCAATCATGGCTACTGACTGCTTATTCATTGAAGGGACCCTCCTCACAGCACACCACACACCTCACAGCAATTATCTAGGGATGGGTAGCATACTCTCCAATATTTCAGCAGGTGAAAACTGGAACAACTGTAGCCAAGCAACTGCAGAGTGTGGTCAAGATGACAAAAGTAATTAATGAGCAAAATCAGACAAGCTGGGATGGGCTGAAGCAGTTTGCTTTTGCCTGATCTACTGGAAAGGGGAAAATTCCACCCCCTCCTCCCATCCTCCCCCTCTCTCCCCTGCTGAACTAATTGAATGCAGACTACTCTCACATGTTGACCTGGGTTTTTAGCAATTGAAATATGCAGAGGGCGATGAGGAAAAGTGGAAGGAATAGAGAGAAATGGGGACATCTTTAAAAGCAGCTCAAAAAGTGTGATGATTTGTCCCTGCCAAATTGTAACAGTTGCAGGATATGCAATAAACTTCTACTTCCTCTATGAGTATACCATGGCAATTGGTAGTTCTGGCTTGTAAACTAGTCTGGGATAATTTTCATGGTGCACTTCTGCCATTTGTATTTTGCGATCCACAGGAGAAATGTGGAGATAAAGGAGATAATTCTCAGATATGGAAATCCAATAATTACCAGAATTTTATAGCATTGGCAGTTAAAGTAGTGTCAACCTGGACTATTTTTGCAGTGCAGATGCAGCCTAACAATTCAATTCCATTCATTCAATTGATATACTCAGGCTGTAATTAATAGTAAGGTGCAGACAAACATCTTAACCATAGTGAAATTGAAGGCTTTCATGGTTGGCATCCATAGTTTTTGGTGGTCCCTATGTAGACT
Source organism: Sceloporus undulatus (assembly GCF_019175285.1). Classification (NCBI taxonomy): domain Eukaryota; kingdom Metazoa; phylum Chordata; class Lepidosauria; order Squamata; family Phrynosomatidae; genus Sceloporus; species Sceloporus undulatus. The sequence continues at coordinate 5,599,427 of NW_024802935.1, read as the reverse complement.
TGTCCACAGCTGCACAGTATGCGATTAACTCCTGCAGCTGTGGGAGAGTCTCTCTTGTCCTTCGCTGAGTGCAGCATTAGCTGGATTGTCTTGGTTGGTTTGTAAACCATTTGGAGGTTGTGTTTCCTCACCAGTTTCCCTATTCTGTCTGTGACACCTTTGCTGTATGGTAAAAATACCTTCCCTTTGGGTGTTTGCTTGTCTTCACTCCTCTGGGTGAATACACAGATTAACATGGAAATCATTCCTCCCTACCCAGGGTCACACAGTGTATGTGTGTGTGTGTGTGTGTATACATACAACTCTCTTCCATGCCAGCATTCTCTGAAAATGCCAGCCACAGATGCTGGTGAAATGTCAAGAATAAACTCTTCTAGAACATGGCCACATAGCCTGAAACACACTCACACCCCCCAAAAATCTTAACCATACTTGTTCCTTCACAATAAGAAGGATCTAACCACCTATGGCTTATTTTTTTATCATAGAACAAACTTTTCACATTTCACTTCTTTATTCAGATTTAAAACTTTCCATTTTTGGAAAAGCAAGAGATCTATCATGCATAGTTGACTGAAAAGTCATCTAAACTTTTTTTCTATATGCAGTAAGGTATCTTCTTTTTTCCTTTCTGTTACTCAAGTGAACTATCACATTTCACACTGCAGAAATTAAGGTCTGTTATGTAGGTACTCAGGATTTGTAGAAGCATGAATGAAGAATTTCATCTCTTCTACTCACACGCGTGTGTGCGTGCATGCGCATGCACACACACACACTTTGCCCCTTCACTCTGGGCAAAAATGAATTGTGAACTAACTCATTAGATAATTACTTGATTATGATTTAATTTCTTGATGTATCTTTCTTGAGAGTTCCATTTTAGGGGTAATAGAATGTGATAATGGTATTGGATCTCACCTTTTAAAGAGATGGCATGAGTATGATTATTCCATTAAGTTCTGCACTTGTGATTGCATGCATGCATGATAGGAAGGCAATAATGAGCTAAAGGACAGACAAAGCATTGAGTGAGTTCCATAGCAGTTGTCAGCCAGGTACTTTGTAATTTTAACACAAATCCTTGCAACGTTAATGATACATTAAAATCCTAATTAGGTGACACCAAAGGCTCAGCAATCAGCTATAATGTAGTTCTGCTCTTAAAAATGCATCTTTAAAAAGGTGATTTTGCAGATTACATACACTCAGTTTTCTATATGATAACTGTTGGGGGGTGGGGGGAAGGGACAGGACAAAGCCAGATAGTGTTAAAAGAGTGAGGGTTAGATCTACCCAGTTAGATCCAAAGTTGCCTTTTGGCAAATGTAAGGTCTTTTCCTTTTTGCAAAGGGCACTAAGATTTAATGGAGGCAGATCCAAAAGAAAAGAAGAAAGGCCACGTCAGTTATTTCCAGTGATGCATTCAGGTTAGCCTCAAGTCTCAAGGTGAGTCATAAGTCCTTGCAAAATACTTTCAAGTCAAGTCTTAAGTCTGCAAGCCAATTTTAACAGCAAAAAAGAGCTAGGGGAGGGGGAGTTTCAATAGCTTGATAATCAAGAAGACATGCACAAAGTTACGCAAAGATAAATCTCAGAGAGGAACAGCAAACATGTTAGGCAACAGGCTTCAGGTGGAAAGATCCCCCTAAATTTAAAGATCCCCACTCCCCTAATGTACAGTGGGAACAGGCTGCTGAGTAGGCAGCAAGCCCATTGCTTAATACACTCTCTGTCTGGATGAAGTTAGGCCAGCAAGTGAATTACTAAAAATATACAAGTCATAAGTTGAGTCATGTCAGGTGTGTTGTTTATTTCCACATCACGTCCAAGCTGAGTCATGGAAGTGACTTGAGTCCAACTTGAGTCCAAGTCAATCGACTGATGTCTCCATCACTGCTTATTTCCTTTCCCACTCATTGCTGCCTCCCAGCAAATTCATACACCAGCAGCAGATATTCAGAGGGCCCAGAGAGCTGCAGTGTATAACAGATTTTCTTCCCCTTCCTCCAGTAGTAGCATCCCATCCACAAACCTCTGCTCCAGAAAGTCTGGGTCTAAACCAAGCCTGCACAACATATGGCCCAGGGTCTGCATGCAGCCTGCCAAAAGAGTTCAGGTAGCCCATGAAGATATGGAACAATTTCAAGCCCAGCTTTCCTCTGAGCTAATTTAGTCCACATTATGTTTGCTTCTTTGACTCAGTTTGCAGGAACTGAAGTAAGTTGAGGACAAAGGGGGAAAGTGGGAGGAGGAGAGACCAGCTAGAATATTTTAAAACATTTTGAAATGGGATGACTGAGGATGAATCAGGACTGCCCCTGCCAAATTGGGATATTTGGAGTATATGCAATTTTAAGCAAGAATGGTGTATAGCAAGGTATCTTTTCCTTGAACTCTCAAAGACAGAAATATGACAGGATAGAATTCTTTGTGATCTTCTGCCCCTATTGAGCCCCCAAAATAACACTAACCCAAAAATATATTATGGCATAAACTGTCATGAACTGTAATTTCTAAATTAGCTCATGTATACATATACAGGATTGCTGAACAAGGAGAAGCATATGCAGAAAATTTAGAGAAAAATGAAATATGAAAAGTACAGAGGATGATAATGACATTAATGCTTGTATTAATTAATTTGTATTAATTTGTGATAATTCACAAAGCATAGAATCATAGAGTTGGAAGAGATCACAAGGGCCATCCAGTCCAAGCTCTTGACATGCAAGAAATCACAATCATAGCATCCCTGACAGATGGCCATCCAGCCTCTGCTTAAAGACCTCCAAGGAAGGAGACTCCACTACATTCTGAGGAAGTGTGTTCCACTGTTGAACAGCCCTTACTGTCAGGAAGTTCCTCCTAATGTTGAGGTGGAATCTCTTTTCCTGTAGCTTGTTCCGGGTCCTCTTCTCTGGAGTAGCAGAAAACAAGTTAGCTCCCTCCTCAATATGACTTTCCTTCAAATATTTAAACCGGGCTGTTATATCACCTCTTAACCTTCTCTTCTCCAGATTAAACATTCCCAGCTCCCTAAGTCATTCCTCATAGGGCTTGGGTTCCAGACCCTTCACCATTTTAGTCACCCTCCTTTGGACACACTCCAGTTTCTCAACATTCTAGCAGAGAATCTTATGTATTTCGTGCAGCCAAATGTCTTGGACAGGCCTTGGCAGTTTCCATTTTCTCATGTGTGTCCAAAGCAATATGAATTTGTATTCTGCATTAATACAGCCAACAAGCTATCTATGCACCAGTGTTAGGCAGAAGCCTTATCTTGCATATCCTTACAACTGCCAGAGGTTCCCATAGGGAAGAATGGGGGGGGGGGGGGGGGAAAGCAAACCTTGATATAATTCTGCTGCTTCTGGTGAGTTTCTCTAGGGAGGTCTAGAAAACACTTACAATATATTTTAGAATATCACTTAGAATAACCAATATCTATGAGTATTCAGATGCTGAAACTTGACTTTCCTGAGGCAATCTCTCCCTTTATCAAAATAAATCACAGCATTTCTCACCAATTTAAGCAAAAACATAGAAAACTGAATAATACTTCATGTTCTGGGCTGCAATCTCTGAAGAAAGAATGAAAGTTTGCTAGTAGAAGCAAATCGGCTTTAGAAATCATCTTCCTTTTAACTGTTGCCTTTGAAGAGCTGGTCATAAAGCAATAAGAAATAGGATTAATAAAATGGGCAAGTATCTCCAATTTTACTTTATTCTACATCTGTATAAGCTTTGGCAAAGTATTTGCATCTTATACAGTGGATCCTTGTTATACACTGGGGTTTGGTTCCAAGATCCCCCGTGTATAACAAAATCCGTGTATGCTCAAGTCCCATTAAGTATAATGACATAGAAAAATGGTGTCCCTAATAAAAAATGGAACATCAAGGTAAATTTATATTTTTTTTGGAACATTTTCAAACTGTGTATGCTTAAATCCGTGTATAAAAAATCCGTGTATAAGACGGACCGACTGTATAACTCAATCCTGTCTTTGTTTTTTTTTTTTTGTTTTTTTTAAACCCACAAAACTTGAGACATGAGGTAATGCAAAGGTGTGCTGAAGCATCTGAAGAATCAGTTCAGTATATTGGTAAGCAGCAGTTTAATGCTGAAGATTGTCTGTGGGTAAATGTAAATGCAGGGGGAGAAGGAATCATGGCAGACTAGCCATACCTTAATGCAGGCAATAGCCCAATATGCTTTTGTTATTTAATTTATTAATTAGCAAGAGGTTATATAATGTTATATGAGAAACAAACGGCAGGCTTGCAATGCAACGGTTAGCATGAATGGCCCTGACAAAACCCACATCCCAAAGGGATGTAACCACTAGGGATAGGTAGATATGTCAAGTCCCTTTCTGTGAATTTTGTTTTTTACACTTTCAAGCTCATTCTATAATGGTTCTGTGTTTAAATTGTTTCCCTGAAAGAAATCTGTTTTGACATATTTTCTTTAAAACACTTGGGTGCAAGGGGCTGATTCCCCCCCCCCCACATGCCTGAGGAAGTGGAGAATGGGGCACTCCTGGATCAGCCATCCCAGACTGTAGCCCTGTTCCCTGTAGAAGAACCTGGTAACTGCCCTGCTGTAAACTCAGAGTAGAAGGGAACAGGGAACTGAGGGCTCCCTGTATCATGGCATGCTCTCAAGTTGCCAAAGTTTCTCGGGGAAAGGCATGGGCAAGGGGTCAATTCCTGGTGCTAAAATGTAAAATCTGACCTCCTGAAAAAGAGAGAGAAAAGTTATCTTGGCACTAAGGCACCGCAAGACAAACTGTTTCACCAACCGCAGGACCTGCTTAGAGCTGCAGGACTGACAGTTGATGACCCTGACTACTGAATGATTGTCACACTAAAAGCACACCTTCTCATCCCTAAAGGCATCAGTCCAAAGGTGGACTACTATAAAGATGGGGAAGAACCCCAGGAAAGTGAAGTCGGGATGCCTCTTTCCTCCCATCTGTAGTCACACCAATAGCCCTAGAAGAATAATCTGAAACCCTGGCTCCCTGCCACATTGGAATGCACCTGCAACCCCTGGCTCACCTCCCATGGAGTTTGACAAAGGGATACCCATTGAAACCCTTGAGGAACTGCATCTGTACCTGCATATCTGACCTTATTCCTTGAGTGATACATATGTGATTGCCGGCAAGCCTCCTGCCAGGTGTGATTCTGGCAAACTGGGCGCAAATGCCCTCCTTAGGGAGATCACCCTGCAGGTGAAGTTAAGATGCCCTAGCAGGGCTTAGATGTCCTTAAGGGTGACACACTCCAGGCCTTCACAGCCCAATTTGCCATCATCGCACACACACCCAGGCCTCACTGGACATTCCCAGCCCAGCCCATCACAGCAACTGCCTCTCTGGCCTCTCGAAGTCCATTCAGCCACAGCCACCATCCATTCAGGCCTCAGTGGCCAGATCATCAGCAACCACCATATCTCCAGCCCACTTAGCCTGAATTCCAGCAGCCACTTCCTTTTCCAGCCCACATGACATGGCCCCCCTTCTCCAGGCCTTCTGGGTCTAATCTGCTGCTGGTGCCACTGCCCAATCACACCGGCCAGCCTGAAACAGCCTCCCAGCCTCCTTGCTTCCTGGCCAAATGAAAATGCTGCTGCTGCTGCTGCCACCGCCAAAAATCTCAGTGAGTCTGGCACCATGTGTTGGTGGGGTGGCCTAAAAGGCACTTCCCCCAACCAATCAGGAGGCCCAGAAGCCTACCCCCTCACCTCAGCTCCTCCAATCCCTAGCCAGTTCCTGCTCTGTGGCCAACTAGGAAGGAGGAGCTACCAGGCCTGACCACCACTGACCAGCCCGCTCCTACAAATGTCTGACCCATTAAGTTGGGCAGCCACATTTTAGCCATTTTACTACCCCACTGTATTTAATGGTACTTGAGCATGCACAGATTTTGGTACCCATGGGTGATCCTAGACACAAACACCAACAGGGCTCTCTGTACCTGTCTGCCTATTAAAAGATAAGGATCCTGTAACAAAAAACACATGACATCCCTAACTGAAGATCATAAGTCTGGCTTTTCCCTTGACTAGAATTTAGAAGTTCTGCATGGGCTAGTTAGTTGTGTATCTGTAACTAAGAGTGGCATCTTTTGGCTCAGCCTCCTCCTAGCCCACTTTAACAGCCAGCAGCCACATTGGGTAAAGAAGGTATGTTTAACTACTAACTGGGGCATGAGGAAGATAATGTTTCCAGCATCTTCCCACTAGCTAATGAGACTGCAACAAGGAATTGCAAGAGGGGAGTTGTTTCTGATTGTCACAGCCTTACTCACTAATGGGAAGAGGTGGAAATGTCATTCTCCGTGATCCCCAATGGGCAGCTGATCAGATCTCCTCCATTCAAAATCTGTTAAGGTGAACTTCGGCAGTATTTACATACCTTTATCATAATGCATAGTCTTACTGAATAATAAGTTGTTATGGATGCATAACTTTATGAATCTGTAACTGCAATACAGCTGTTACTTTTTTGGATTATGGCCCCTCAAAATCCTCCGGCCTGCCAGTCACACTATCTGGTTGAAACATTTGGAAGTTGCTGTACAAAATGTGGTTTTCCTGAGTTCTGTCCCTGACATACCATTATTTGATATATAGAGATTTACTTTTTACTCTTTCTAAATTCTGACATGGAAGAGTCTCAAAAGAAGGTTCCCATGCCTCATGCTCTTTGAGACAACTAGGCCAAGCTTTGAGATATGTTTGTCTCAGCTCAAGGATGGAGCAGTACACTATCAAGTATAGCTTCCAAGTCACATTTTGTGAGAATCTTCCCCTTGGTTTCTCTTCCAGAATCACGTTTTTTGAGGCTGACAAATGCTACACAGCATAGTTCCTTCTTCTGTACCCAAGAGACATGGTACATTAAATAAAAATGGTATGCACTGGTGCTTAAAATTAAATGTCATTTTTACTTACAGGCACTAACGGGTGGTGGGCATAGAAATCACACACCCAATAAGTGTGAAATAGACAGAGAAAAGAAATGCAGGTGCCAGCGAAATATCTCCTCAAAGATACAAGTGCCCTTCTTCTTTCCTTATACACGTTATTTCCTTTCATTCAGACAACAGCTACCACCACAGATTTTTTTCTCTTGAGGTGGCAGTTTGCTTGCAGTCATATGTAAATCTGTATATATTTAATCTCAGAACCAGCATTTCTAAAACTATGCATCTACCAAGTTTGCAAAAAAGCATGATGAGACAACAGCATTTGATCTCTGTTCCTGAATGTTAGGCTTTAAACATACTTTGATCTGTGAGGGACAGGAGAAAGGTTTTAGTGCATACCACAGCTCAGACCAAAGCAAGAAACCACAAAGAGAGCTGCCAACAGAAAGGATTTTAATTGAACAAATCACATCAAGCCCTTAATAATAGTAGATTATGTAATAGATAAAATGTGCTTGGTTGAGGCTCCTGGGGTGTGTAGACCTCTAGACCACCACAGAAACATGAGTGCCTCTGGATATATCAACAATATTCTTAGACCATTACCAACTTCCTGCAGAAATGCAGTCCATCCATAACCTCCCAGGGAACACCATTTTGGCCACAATAATGTACTACAAGCTGTCAGGATTACTATTGCAGATAGGACCAACTAGTCTCTCATTTATTTATTTATTTATTTATTTATTTATTTATATCCCACTCTTTTCCCAGATAGCTCACAACATTTAAAAAAAACACTACAATTAAAAGAATACAAAAATAGTACATTAAAAGTGAATTAAATTATTACAATATTAAAACAAGTGACCTGTTAAAAGAATAAAATGCAACTGAAAAGATAAAAAAATTAAAAATACTTTAAAACAATATAACAACACCCCATCCCATGGTTTAAAAACTTTCTGTTTTAAATGCCTGTTTGTGTTGATAGTGGGATGGAGAAAAGAGCCTCTCCTGATGATCTCAGAGCCTGGGCCGGCTCATACAGGGAGATACAGTCTGCCAAATAGACTGGACCTGAGTTATATAGGGCTTTATAGATCATAACCAGTTGAGCTGTCTTAAAGTTGCTTAACAACTTTACTAAATTGTGCAGCCAGGGCTGTTGCCCTGTCACACTCTCTTCTCTTAGCCTCATCTCCCTGCCTAATGTTGTACCCATCATGCCTTTAGGCTTTATGTTTATGTTGTTTTTTGCTTTGCTCAATGCAATTCCAGAGCTCTGCATCCCTGAACTAACTATTTTAAAGTTTTTTAAAGGAGGAAAGATGGATGGACGGAAGGAAGGAAGGAAACAATTAAAGAAAATTTTAAAAGATAATTAGAGTGCTTTGGAATATCAAGCAGGAGCTGGGAGAAGAGCACATTGCCACCACGTGTCTGACAATTGTGCAACTGCCCTGGGAATGATACTTGCACCTACAGACTTGCACAATTGCCAGGTCATTCATAGGTTTCCCCTGCGAATGAAAAGGGATGGGTGGAGGACAGGGCTGCTACAGGTCAGAGGCATCATCATGTGCTGAGTTTTGCCAAAGCCGCTTCCTTCCCAGTGTACTCACAGTTTAAAAGCTGTGTGCAGAGTTAACGCATGCAATGATCATCGTGTTGTTGTACAGTGCTATTTATTTTGAAAGGAGTTCAAAAACAATCACTAATTGAATGAAGCAGAACCTCAGACAACACACACACACACACACACACACACACACACACACACACACACTGTTAGTTAATGTGTGTAAGGAGATAATATGATTTATATACTATCTAATTCTAATCGTTTGCTAGAGTCTTTTGAAATGAAAATCCTGGTCAGTACGACTTTGACAGTAGTGCTGTTCAAAACAACAGCTCCTGGGAGAAAAGATCAGTTTTCTTCATTCAATCACTTCTTTGTTCAATCTAATTCATCTATATCATGAAGTACGTTTCCCAGCGTATGCCCTCCTTTACTTGTTTACTAAGCTTAGAATTAGAGTATTTCACAAGGTTCTATTAAATAGGATGCCACAAGCACAAAACACCAAGCTGCCTAGAAACAAGGGATTAAGACCTACACAATTTACTTTCTGAAATCACAGTCTATAACTAGATTGAGAACTAAATGTTATAACATTTCACAAAAGATGTTGTACATAATTTCATGCTGTAATAAAACAATTATTTGGAAACAGAGCAGTAGCATTTGGATGTGAATAGCTGATTAGTCATTCCATATTCTGTTTTTGTTTTTGTCTAAAAAAATAGGTCATGCACCTAAACTTTGACAAAAAAAAAATCTAGTTGTGTGCATTTCTCATGTGTAGAATGAACTGAATTGTACAAGCTGGTGGTGAATAGTTTACATATTAGAGGAGCAGTGAGCACGCTGCAAGCTTTAGTCTAAACTTTAAAAAACAACATAAACTATCTAGAGTAAAGAACCCTATCACAAAAATAGGCTCAGTCCTTTGGCTCACTCCTAAATACCAGTCTAAAATCTCCTGTGGATTCACTACTCCACTGACATGGGAGCCCTCAGCTACTGCTGATCTGTCATGTGCACCTGCCTCATATAATAAAAATAAAACATAGGGAGCAATGTAAAATAGTGCATGTCTACTTGAATGTAAGTTTCACTGTTTGCTAAGAATGAACTGAAATTAAATTCTCTACCATTTGCAATGGCAAAATCTGATAGGTACAGCTACCGCAAGGAGGAGAAGACCATGTTGTACCTGCCATATGTGCATGTGGTAAAGATAAGAATATATATATAACAATAAAAGCAGATTTCTACACTGCTTATCAGTGAACTAGCACTCCCTAAGCAGTTTACAATATGTAAACCAATTGCCCCCAAGCTGGGTACTCATTTTACTAACCTATGAAAGAATAGAAGGTTGAGTGTACCTTGGAGCCCTGCAGGATCAAACTAACAACCTTGTGACTGCAGTACAATAATTTAACCACTGCACCATCAGGGCTCGTTCCTGAAATTCATCATGGGGGCAGGGGGAATATAGCAACCTTAATTCAATCTGCCTTCAAACTGGGACTTTTGAGGATTAAGCACTTTAGTCTCCAGGTCTCAGTGAATGAATCTGTTAATTATGGTTTCATATTCATTTTCTGCAAGCTTGGGGTTTTTTTATGTTTAATTTAGCAAATTCTTCTCAACAACGAACTGGCATTCTTACCCATCTCTGTTTATAACACTCTTAACACTATAGTTTTATATCAATGCCATCCCTGAATACAGGAGTCTACTTTCCAGTCTTCTCCTGCTTTGTCCTCTGCTCTGTCTATTTCTGCACTGGGGGAGACCCACTGGTATAGCATTACGCTAGTATATATTTTATTTTCAGACTTTGCTGGTTCAAGGATAATGGTAATCCTATTCCAAACAGTGTTACATCTCATGAATAGGACTGTGCTGTGCTGAAAATAACCGCTGGTTTTTAATCTGTTTTGTTTGTTTGATTGGTTATTTTTTCTCCATCTCAGTGTTGGAAATAAGACACATTCATAACCATAGATAACCAACATAAAGAAATGTAGCCAGACATACAGGTTTGAGACTTGTTTATGCAGCAAATCAATCCACGTAGTAAGTAGGGGGGAAATAGATGGGGGGGGGATAATTCAGCAAAATAGCAATAGATATCTTAATAATCCTAGGTGAAGATGACTAAATATATCAGTCTCACAAGGCCAAGGTCAGCTATCTCAATCTTAGGTCAGCATATGATTAATTTGTACATACAGAAGGAATCTGATTCTTAAGTTAACTTAGAACTATATATTTACTTTTATTGTGATAAGCAGCAATTTAAAATGAAGCACTGAGCTAATCCCTGAAGAACCATGCCTAAATCAGCATATTTTTGGGGAGCGGGGAATCTTCTCCACCAAGCCATTTAAAAACCATACAAATAGAATACAGAATTATTATCAATTTTCACTTAGACTACTGTTCTTACAAGTGAATCTAGGCTAGATGTGGTCCTTGAGATTTTTTAAATTTTTTTAACAAGTTTATTGTACTAATGAAGTTCAAGAATTCTATTAAACTGAGGAAAGTCTGTGACATTGTGTGGAGATAACAAAAGAACATATAGTTTGTACTTGCTTCAAGTAGTCTCTGGTAAATCTGAGGGACTTTGGGACAAGTTCACAGTTGCATAGCTGGCTATGTGCTTGCATTAGAAAGGACAGAAGTGAAGAACCCTTTGTACTGTAGACTAGTTTTTGACTCCAACAGGGAGGGGCCAGTCAGACACATCAGACCAAGGACTCCAGGATAAACTGATTTTGATCTGTAACTCCTAGAAACCACTGACTATGATGGCTGGAAGCTGTTATCCAAAGAAGTAACTTTTCCAAGCTCTGGTACAGACGAAAAGTTCTGGGGAAAGGGCTATAAGGGAGAGCTTGAGGGCAGCAAACTTAGATGAACAGCATTCCCAGCTCTCAGGGCATAGATCTTCATCTCAGTCATCAAGTTAAAAGGAAGGAATCTCAAAGCAAGAGTGGTCCCTGGAAAAGTTGGGTGTGTGAGTGGATGTTTATTTTCCTCATTTCTTAGACTTGATTTTTAAAATTTTATTTGAAAAGCCCCAAAACCTAGCCTCCTTGCACACAGTTAGCCCCCATTCAGTACACTGTGCACACAGAGAGATTCTTCCATTCACTGTGTTGTCCTCAGACTCTAGTTTGAGCCACTCCTGTTTTCATGGTCTCCTCTTCAGACAGGTAATTATCACCTATCTCTGTCCCTCAAACTCCACTATCCACTTTCCACTATCCAAGGTGCCAATGATCCTAAAGTTACCCAGACTCTTGCAAGCTTAAGCTAATTCTCCCAATATTTACAGAAAAGCCAACATACTTGGTAGGGACCCCCTCCCCCAGTCTTTCTTTGGGTAACACATACTCTATACATCAATATACTAAGTTGCTGCTTAATTTATCATGCTTAATAACATAATCAGAGGCTGCCCCTGGTAAGATCATCCCTGTAATATCACCAGGGCCCATCCCGTGATATTTCTAGGCCTCAGATTTTGCAACTTAAATCTCAAGGGTTGCAATAGATCTGACCTGGCAGCCTTTGGGGCTAATCAGACAGGCAAAAAGAGCTGCTTTCAGGCTGACTTGAAGGTGCGGCAATTTGATGACACATGCCTTGAAGCCAGCAGGAAAGTGCCCTCTAGGCGCCTTATGCAGAGAAAGGCTGTTTCAAAAAGAAGCAGCTTTTTCTGCTTCTTCCTGGCTTGAAGCCATATCATGTGGTCATGACATGAGCACTCCAGCTGCCTTGGGAACTGGCGGTGTAGTTGGTGGGGTTTCAGTGTGGCTTCAGAAAAGTCAGCTTCAAGCCACTTTTTTCTGCCCATCTGTTTCGCTCCATAGTAGAAGAATCAGGAAATGGAAATCAGAACCATGGTAGTATCCATTAAGGATTACCGTGAAACAAATTGAGGAACAAGCCAAAATTAAAACCAAAGAAAAACTAATGATACAGGACCCCAAAGCAGATCTCTTTGCATTCCCATGATGATCTTGATAGTGCTTCCTGGCCATGAGAATCTAATGGCAAACTCAGTCAGATCAAATCAGTCCAAAGGCCAGAAGGCTCTTCACTGAGACAGCATCCTCCTCATGGGGAAGCTGCACACAGATCCAGCAGCTCCTGACACATCCAACCCAGGCCCTAATATCATGTCCCAGCCTGACCAATAGCTGTTGTCTCAGGAGATCTTTGACTCAGTCAAGCCTATGTCAGACAACCTTGACTCAGCCAACTAGAGTCTTCATTTTTGGAGTCTGGAGCCTCCAAAGAGCTGACACCTTCCACATCCAGGATCTACATCTCTACATCAGTTTATCGGTTCAGGCAAAAAGCTTGGAGAGAAATGTCTGATAGGAGCAGAAATGTTAGTCTCAAGCCTTTTATTACTGTCTACTTCTCAAGGAAGGGGTGAGGACTAGGAAGGAGGATCTGGGCAGTGGAGGCATAAGAAAACTTCAGTCCAGTCTTGGACTTTATTGAGAAAGCAATTAAAGACATAGGAGTTTATTGCATGCCGTTTAAAGTGACGTACCCCATTCACATTTAAGTTTGAACCCAGATCTTATTGCAGGGGCCAGGTGAGTGCAACCCGGCTGCATCCTGGACCTCAGCCGTGCTTATCAGGCACCTTTTCAAAAACAGCAGACTCCCAGTTTTGAAAAGATGCTGGATAAGCCCCCGGTGCATGCGATAAGATCCGGCTTCAAAATTAAATGTAAGTGGGGTAAGTCACTTTAAACATTGTGAGATAAACTCCATAGCTGTGTTAGTCTGGAAAATCAGTATGCAAAGGGATCTTGTAATCCTTTGAGACTAACTGTAAGAAAGAAGTTGATAGCATGGGCTTTCATAGACTTGAACCTACTTTCTCAGATGCATGCATCTGAGGTGGCATTCACCCTGTCTTTCAAAAAGTTCTGGTACTTCACCAAACTATAAATCCCAGGATTCCACCAGATAGTCATGGCAGTTAAAGTGGTGTCAAATTGCTTTATTTCTGCAGTAAACCTGTACTACAGAGTTACAACACTGCAAAACTACTTTAACTAACATGGCCCTCTGGCAGCCTGGAATGTTTAATTAGTTAGTTTTAAAAACAACAGCAACAACAACAACAATCTGTGCTACAACCGGGGGGGGGGGGGGGGGGGGGAGAACACTGTAGTAGAGAACTCTAACTATTTTGCAAAACTATGGCGGGTTACAGACCGCCATTTGGGACATCTCTTCTAGACGCCCCTACTCCTGTCCATAACAAATGGCGGCGGCTGTTCCACACAGCCACCGCCATTTTGACGTCTTGGATGCCTAGCTTTGCGGTGCCACTTCCGGGGCCCAGGAAGGAGCGCGATTTCCGCACTCCTTCCTCGCAGCGTCCGGGAGTCCCACAGTTTAGAAGCTGCGGCTCCCGGACACTGCAAGCGGCGCCGGCAGCAGACCGCCGCAATTCGGCGGTCTGTAACGCACCTATAAATGTAAGGATTTAAATTGCTGTTAGCTGTGTAGTTTTACTACATTCTCAAAATATTCAGCTTTATTTCTATTCCTGTTCTGTGGATAAGCAGATTTCATTCCCCATAACACAGAACAATGTTTCTGATGGAAATTACATCCAGGCATATTTCTAAAAGTTATGTTTATCTCAAAATTATGAAGCTAATGAAGAAAAGGTCTAAAAGGAGCACACTCACCCCCTTCCCTTCAAATTATTTTTTGTCATTCACTTTGAATGTACCCCTAACATTTCATTTAAAGCCAAACTGGAAATAAACAGAGTGTTGTGTCTAATTTAATTTTGATTCACTTCTAAATTGCTTGGCAAACAGATTTTTGCATATTAATTACTATTCTAATGAGAGATATTTGCAAATTGCATCTGCTATATTAGCAGGGCTTGGATTTTTGTTGCTAAATGTATATACAGCATTAGCTGCACTTGCTTAACTAGGGTGTAATCCTATGCATACTTACAAGTGAGTAAGTCTCACTGAAAACAATGATACCTCTAAGTAGACACATAGCAAACGGCACTGTTAAGTATATACCTTGTCCGGGAAGCATTTTCCTCATAAATAAAAGACAGGAGGTTGCCATAATTCTCTACTATAAACCGGGACAAAATGTAGGACAAAATTTAGACTAAAATGTAGGACAATTGTAGGATAAAATTTAACCCAAAGTGTAGGACATTTAAGAAAAATGGAGGACCTTAAATGACCTACATTTGGGGCTAAATTTTATCCTACAATTGTCCTATATTTTGGTCTAAATTTTGTCCTACATTTTGTCCTGGTTTATAGTAGAGAATTATGGCAACCCTACAGGAGACCCTCTTTCAGGCTAAAAGTGAATTCAGTTTCCAATAGTGGGTGGGACCAAGGGTACAAGGTGGTACCAAAAATGCCAGTACAATTTGGCTTAAAATTCCAACTGCCTTGGGAGATTCATTTCAACCTAATAATAATAATAATAACAACAACAACAACAACAACAATAATAATAATAATAATTAGAATGGGGAAAAACTGCAAACCCCCTCCAATGGTGTCATGCAGTATTATCATCCGAGGAAGACATTGATCTTTCAAGAGGGCCAGTTTTGGCCTATGGAACAAAGACATCCCACAGCAGACATAAGTGCTCATGCACATTGCAGATGTCCTATGAACTAAGGCGTGGTACATACCGCCAACAAGTGGCGTATCAGCGCCGATTCTAGGGTTAGGCACCGTGCAGCAATTGCATGGTCCCTAAGCCTAATACATCGCCATGGCATTACAATGGCAGTGCCCCCTGTATACTGGCGCTGCCATTGTGACGTAAGCAATGTGTGATGCCCGTACATCATCACGCGTCGCTTACATAAATAAAAAATTGGTGCACTTGTTACCTCTGCCCTGTGGTGGAAAAAGAGCACACTTTTCTCGGGTTCTTTTTTCTCTGGAGGGAAGCTGCGCAGTTTGACAGCTGCGGCTTCCCTCCAGAGGAAAGTAGACCACTAGTAGGCCGCCCTTTTCAGGTGGTCTGTTCTAGGCCTAACTTAGGAGCTTATCCCATTAACAAATAAGCTGGCTTACCTCTTCTGGCATTGAATTCAGGATCCAAGATGCCCCCGGATGTTATCATACCTAAATAGCTGGTGCATCCCAGGTCAAAGCCTTGCTCAACCAGCACTTTTTCAAATTCAGGGTGATTCCTACTTCAAAATTTGGCCGGCTGAGTGAGGCTTTGTCCCAGGATCATACAGGCAGCAGCATCCTGGCTATATACAGTAGGTGGCAATTTACGTATGATAACATCCAGGGGCATCCTAGATCCTGCATTCAAGTTGGAAGAGGTAAGCCAGCTTACTTGTTAGTGGGATAAGCTCATTTGATATTATTCAGAGGTCTTTAAAGAGGCATGCACCCATACTTCCTCCACATCCCTATGTTGATGAGAAACCTCTAACAAGAAACTGTTACAACACTCAGATAAATGTGATTACAGTGTTCCAGTGAAAACTGGAGAAGGCTCTTCTGACTTTCATGGGTGCATAGAATAGAATCTATGGCCCTGTCAGACAGGCCAAAATAAAGCTGCTTTGGGTCACTTTGGAGATATGCTGTTTAAATGATGCATGTGTCCTAAGGAGTGGAGTGTGGCTTTGGCACGGCTTCCAGACTCTTAGGACACATGCATCATTTAAACAGCATATCTCCAAAGTGACCCAAAGCAGCTTTATTTTGGCCTGTCTGTATGGGTCCCTATGTTACTTTTAAAGGTACAAGCACTCTGTTCAGTTTTCAGTCTGGCAACCCTAAGCATTTCAGGTTGTATAGAGCACACTGACTGCATTCCACCAAATATGGTTACAACTTCTCTTCAGAATTTACTAATTAGTCCAGTAAGATTGGAATCAAAGAGTCTGGGACAGGAGCAAATGATTCTGTGCCTTTGCAACACAGGATTTTCTGATGCCTGACTAGTCCTTCATGTCTATATCCTCCTTTGTTTATATGTTTTGCAACACAATATTCTTATATATGTGTAGAAAGTTGCCTTGCTCAGCACATTAAAAAATGTACAGTGAATGAAATGTGAAGTGCATTTTGAGTTAACAGTTCACATAATCCAGTAGAAACCAAAACTGTTAATAAGAAAACTCAGATAAACACTGAACACAAAAATAATACAAAGTAACAGATACAGCCCAAATACAAAAATCATGATCCTTATCATTCAGAGTATACCTTGAACCTAAGGTTTACATCTTGAAATACTGGAAAGATATCTCTTCATACTCATTTCAGAGTCTAAAGTCTTAAGCATACTTTGCACCTTCATAGAACATTTATTCTGTGAGGCTATTTCCCCTGGCATAGTGGGAACATTTTTATTTTATTGTTTACTTGTTGAGTTTATTTATATTATGTTAAATTACTTTTGTATTCAGCCTTTGTTCTGTGTTTTCTTATTGTTATAGTCAGTATCTAGTTTTATAAAAGGGCTGTTTCTCATTTATTGCTAATTAAATACACATTTCATGTTTTAATAATCTGCTTGCATATGGTTTTTGCTTTTTATCATTTGTTGGTTTTCATTGTGTGAAAACATTGGTTCATGCAACTCAGTATCATCTATATCAGGAGCCCTTTCACCCTACACATTTATAGCACTATGATTCCTTTTTAACTAGCACAGCTGCATCCTTTGAAATCCAGGGGTTTGTAATTTGGTGAAGCACAATAATTCTCTGATTGAGAATTCTAAATACTCATTCTGGAAAGGCAAACCCCAGGATTCCATAAGATGTTGCCATAACAGTTAAATGGGATCATACTGCTATAATTGTGTAGTGTGAAAAGGCCCTTGAGGAGGCAATCATACAGCCCTCCAGATGTTATTGGACTACATGTCCCAGCATCCCTCACTATTGGCTATGTCAGCTAGGGCAGATAGGAGCATCAGTCCATCAACATCTATAGGTCTGCACAATTTCCACCCTTGATATGCACTGGCATCTACTCTCTAGGATTTTAGCCAAGTGAACACCCTTAAAGTGAACAAAATTTGGCTACCAGTCCTGAGGAATAGCAAAATAAGGATTTAGCAAATGCAAATGGGAAACCATTCAGAGTCAGGGGCTTTCTCAGCAGATAATGATCACCAATTAGGAGACACTAATCCTCTTTTGTATTAGCCTCCCAGCCTGAGGCCAGCCATCAGCACAGAACAATACACATTTAATCACTCCTGCATTCCCAGGCTCACACAGTGTGTGTGTGTACACACACACACACACACTTTTCCCAGGAAAGCATTCTCTGAAGATGCCAGCCACAGATGCTGGTGAAACATCAGGAAGAAACTCTTCTAGAACATGGCCACACAGCCCAAAAAACCCACAAAAAACTACAGGTCTTTCACTGCTTTCCCTGGAGATGACAGAGTTCACACCTAGGATCATGTGTATGCAAGTTTTACTTGCAATTCCATATATCACAATATTACACTGCACTAAAAACTGACAAAATAGTCTCAACTTGGTATTTCTCCGTTTATATCCCAAGTCTTCACAAAATGTGAAGTCTTAAGTATAAAATTGAGAAGGAGGACGAGGGGTAAAATAAAGGTAAAATCCTTAATATTAAGATGAACTGAATAGGAAGCATCACAATCTCAGCTCTGAATATGGAGCATCAGCATCACCCACTTCTTTTCCCTTCATAATTTCACCTTTAGAAGGTTGTTATTTTCTTGGCTGGACAGTTACTGAATGTCCTTTGCCCTTGCTCTTCTCAGTCCATTGCTTCTCTTTCATTTCCCATTAGCATCTGTGGGCAATGGAGCCTCCAAACCAATCAGCCATATATTTTGCCTAAATCATGTAGTTTTTGTGTGAGGAGCCAGATCTTTCCTGAGTGATACAGGTTTATTTTAAAGACTGTTTTAAGCAGGGAAGGAAAAAAAAACTCAATGAGAATTCCTTGGTGTTTGCTTACCTCTCAATAGCCATCTCCATATCTGGACACTGCATTCCTTTTCACAGAAGTTGATGTGTGGACTCAGGGCAAGATGTTTTGCTTTCTGAACTGAAGGAGGAGGTGCCCTCCTCATTCCACCTACAGAAGCTAACTCGACTGGTACCTGAATGGGAGCAACATTTTCCATAATGGATGCTTTGAATGAGCAATTCAGTGCTCCAATATCCTACTGCTGTCTCCTGTCCCCCAACATTCATGCCTTGAGGCAGTTGTCACCCTTCAATGTTGGTGAGCCCTGTGTGGACTCAGGCAACATGGACTCTCTCTGTGTACTTTACGGAAACAGAGTGATGCACAATTCACCATCCATTGGGCAAAATGACATTTTAATTCTTGTGAATTTCCAGAGAAAATGAAGTTGTGATGTATTAACAGTTCAAGGTGACAAATCTACAGAACTCATAAACCAGTGTATAAAATATCTCTGGCAAGACATACTAACTCTCTCTTTCTCTATTTCTCTCTCCCTCTCTCTTTCCCCAGCCTGGAGCTACTGATACAGAATATTTAATATTTATCACAACTGGCTATATTATAGTTACCCTAAAACTTCAGTTAGAGCGTAAAACTTGTGGTTGATTCTCATGAGCATTTTTTGTAACACAATGGAATTTCTTTCAAGTTGGTATCAATAGGATGAGACCTGTTTTGAGGGATGATCTAGCATCTCTTATCAAAGTTATTTCTAGCATGTCATTAAAAACTAGGAACGATATTTTCATTGGTCAAAATATATTCAAAGCCAGACATCAAGACAAGCGTTCAGTGGACTTTAACAGGTCAACCCCATGTGGAGTGATCTTGGAAAAGATGAGAAATTCCAAAATGTTTCTAGCCCAGTTCTCTTCCTATGTTAGCTTTCTACATGCAGGAAACGTTTGTCATGGGACCACTTTCAAGCAAGCTGAAGCTGTTCCACCTACATATCTGAGATGCAACAAATCGCACTGAATGAAATTTCCCATATATGCCTTTAAAGATCTATGTCTTTAGTTCTGTTATCTTGAGGGGAAATTACAAGCAAAAAGACTTAGATGAATATTATTTATTGTTTGCTTCTGCTTGATTGTCTCAATGCATTTATACACAATAGCATTTTGAAGGCACAATATGTGGTTTTTTTTAATCAATGTAATTTAACATTAGCAAAGATAATGCTACATGATGCTTCTTAATGGGTGAAATTATACTTCAGAGACTTAACAAATGAAGTAGAAACAGCAACAAGAAATACACTTCCCTTTTAACTATGATTGCTCTAATGCTGTTCAAAGCAGATCACCCTAATGCTGATAACAGATCTGATAACAGAAGAGGAAAGATATAAAACATATTTATTATGAACTCTAAGTCAATCAATCAATCAATCAATCACTTTATTTATACCTAAACCTTCCCAATTCATCTTATGAGATAATTTTTTTAAAAAAATTACTAATATAGAAATATGGAATATAAATAGAATAGAATAAAAATATATTGAACAAAAAACCCTTTACATGTAAAACAATCTACTGAAACAGATTGTGGCTTCACCACACCCATGCAAGCTCCAAAATCTAATCATAATCACTTCTTTTTGCTGTAAGCAATATTTATTGTTTAATGAATATTGCAAGGTGTGTAGTTTTGGTTTTCATCAGTGCTGCATTCTGAAACACCTTACTCAGAAGTAAATCCCACTGAGATCACAAGGGTGAGTGAATACGGGATTGACACTATGGGTTATTAGTATTTATGTCTAAATAGATAAGCACTGTGAGAAGATTTTCTGACAGGGATCAAAAACAGAGTGGAAGTGATAGATTCAAGTCTGTATTATGTTACAAATCTAGGAAATAATGCATATTATCTACTCAGGCTCAGTAGTAAGCCTTGAGAAATGAAGGTTAAAAGCCTGAACATATTCATTTGGGAGTTTGCATAGCAAGATTTCTTTCAGGATTATAGTGTTACTGCTGAAAAGTGTGTGAAAAAGGCATGGACTCCCATTAATAGGCTAGGAGAAATAGTACACAAGGCATAAGGATGCCCCTTCTGGATCAGGCCAAAGTATTGCCAAGTCCACCATCCTGGTCCCCACAATGGTCAGTCACATGAAAATACACAAGTTGGATCTGAATACAATAGTGTCATTTTGTTGTTCTCAGCAACTGCTCTGCATAGGACTTGTTGCATCTGATCCTGGAGTTGGTATGCAGCCACCAAGAATATTAGCAAATATTAATAAGTAGTGGTATCTGCTATGTGTTGCTCCAATCCCTTTGTAAAACTGTCAAACTTGGTGACCAGCAACACTTTCTGTGGTAGTAAATTACACACCTTTAACTATAAGGAAGTACTTCTATTTGTCACTTGTGAAATTCTCACCAGTCAGTCCCTAGGGTGACCTCAATGGAGGAACAGGTGCAAATTTTATTTCAGTTCACTCTTTGTAAAAAAAAAAAATCTATCCAAATTCAAAATTTCTTCATTTCTGGGTTGGAATGAATTTGAGATTTTTTTAAAAAAAGTAAATGAGAGAAATCAACTTTGACAAATGGGTTTAACACCTAAAACGACGGTTTTAAATCTTTGTGCATTCAACCACACTAGTTTGCTACTAGTTTTCTTTTTCTTTTCTGAGATGAGCCTCATCATTAAAAGTATATGGCAGGCAATTACAACACTGACCTCTCATTCAGGGAATGAATTTGCCCAGTGAAGATGGCTGAGAATTTTACCTCCATACATTTTTGAAGGCTATACCAGAAACTGAATACTTTTACACATTCTGAACAAAAACCATTTGAAAGATAGAGAAAAGCAAAACTGTTAGATTTCCCTTATTACAGCATACATATTTCCAGCACACCAAATATTAGCAGTGTAGTCCTGCTAAACATACAGTTGGCCCTCCATGTTCACTGGGGATCCGTTCTGGAACGGACCTCTGCACACCCCATTAAAAATCATGGAGGTCACCTCTCTGTGGATTTCCAAGGTTGCAGATCTGAGATCCGCAAGTTAGGAGGGGCGACTGTATATATTTGAAGAGTTACATATTTACTCAGTTCTTAACAAAAGGCAAAATTTTCTGGGTTCCTATTAATTAAAAATGCCACTCCAGACTGCCTTTTCTTCAAGTACTCAAACATACCAAGCCAAGGCCTTGGCTTTTCTTCCAGTTCCGTATATCCAAGGTGCTGTATCAGTGTTGCAATCTCCAATTTGGTAACTCATTCCTGGGCTTGGATAAAAAGCAGACATATAACAGAAATGCTGTTCTTGCAGATGGAAGTTCAGAAAATATTGCTCAAAGTATGGGGAAATCCCACCCTCTTTTGCACTATAGCTCCCAGAATTCCTCAGCCAACATAGCCAATGAAGGATTCCAATACATGCAGGAGCCATGAACTTTAGTTTTAGAAAGTTTTCAACCTATCATAGGAAGGACATCTGGGAGGTGGCTGGGGTCTCCTTAGAAAGAAAAACAATCTTTCTTAGAAATGATAGTGTTATCAGACTTCTGAAAACTTCAGATTTGTTTCTAAATATTTCATTTTTAAAAATAGGTAAATGAATACATAAAAGATACAAATGTTTTCAAGACTTCTGAAAGCTAGTGACACAATACAAATACTATTCAAAATATTCTGAGACCCAGACTTTCATTCATGCATATAGTTTTCACTTGAGGAAGAATTCTGATGATTTTCTGGAACATTTAGAAGACTAAGAGCTTTCTCTAAAATGTAAAATCAGAAAAGTGAGGAATGAATAGTGTGGTGTATGAGTCTTATGACACATTTCCCAAAACAATGGAGACAAATTAATTTTCAAAATGGTCTAGTCTCCACTAAGTTAGTAGACATAGAAAGATGAAACAGACTGTCTAGATGCAATAAAAATAGATTTGGTAAAATTTATATATAAGCCTTTAAAGATAGTTTTTAAAACAATAAACAAACTACTGTATTTAAATAAAAATAAGACATTTACATATGTGAACCAGGCATTACCTAGGTCATGGTCTATGTCTTAGGATCAGATTAGACATAGCAGGAGTGCAAGCAGGATTGGTTCTGCTATGAGGCCGGCAAAGTGGTTGCCTCTGGTGGCAGAATGTAGTGTTGTAAATTCAGTGTTCCCATGTCATCACTGCCACTGGGCCGATTCAATTCTGGGCTGTTGTTACTGTGGGCAGGGAAGAAACTGAACAACAACCAGCCCCCACACAGAAGGGACACAGGCATAATCTTTTTTTGTAAAACATATAAAAGTATCTTTATTGACAAAACATGTCCATAATCAAATACACAGTATAATGGAGGAGAGAGAGAAGAAAAAAATGGTTGCAAGTCAGAGTGATGTGGGAAAAGAAAAAGTGTGAGGAAAAACCTAATAAAAGGAAGCAGTCATACTGTGCCCAAACTCCTAGAAAGTAACATGCAATCCAGAGATTAGTGAGTATAGGCATGCAATGATTACTAACTCTAGCAATTTGTTTCTTAAATGCCAGCCACACCTTCTGTGCAAAGGCAATTTGTCAGAACACTTCTAAGCTAGAAATAGCTGTTTGGGAGGTGGCAGAGATCACCATGAGTTGCAGTTGACAACTCGTTGTTGAAGGTAACAACAACAAATTCTTCATACCTTCCATAGTTCAATTAGCATGCAGGGATGTCACTGCCATCTTCACCTCCTTTTCCTTCTTTTTCTCCTCCATCCTGTTAGCCAAGGTGCATTTTTGTGAATTTTGGCATGTGTGTGATATTCCACATGCAATCCACCATAATCCCCAGAGAAGTGGGATATGTATGCACTACATCCAGGTGAAGTCAGCCTAATGGGACCTCTTGGGAACACTACCCCTAGGACTGGCCCAACAGGTAGTTTGGGAGCCATGGATGGGATCATCATCACCTCCATAATCAGAAGAATGGGTGATAATTGTCTAGATGTCCCACCTGATGAGCCGCCTAATGACTTAACTCCCTTCCCATTTCCCTTGATTATTGCCAGACCAGATTACTTCATCCCATACAGTCTAACATCCTTGCCCTGTGGCTAGTTTTAGCTCTTAAAAACCCCTGGAAATCTCCCCTCTGTGTGCTAGTTTGGAGTTCATGGGGAGACTACGTCACTGTGATCTCTAGCCTAGCTCCAGCACATCCGTTCAACCAACGTTCTCAGAACGGCTGTGTATCACCCTACTTCACCCAATTGGACTCCAGAAGCAAGCCCCATCTATAGTAAGTATCACCTGTAGTTCTCCCTCAAAACCTATTCCAAACTAACCCCTGATTTCCTGATCCTTGAATGAATGAGTGTGTGACAGTGAATTGCTGTGTGATTTTTTCTTTTAAATAAAAATATACTTAATTGGAGATATCTGCCTCTGCATCAATTCTAGGATCCACCGGCCCCTCAGTATACAGTTGGGAGACGATTTTATAGGGTCCTTGTAGCTGACCCCCTCTCAATTTGAGCTAAGTAAAATTCCCCTACATAGATTTTGGCTACAATCCTTTTCAGTCTTTATCCAGTGGTGGAAGAGGATTCATAAGTCCCCAAAGTTCAATTTCCTTCTCTTATGAGGAAAGGCATATGACCGATTGCATTCTGTCACACATACAAAGAGGTGAGTGGCCTTGTGCAACGCCAGTGAGGTATCATTTGGTTTACCATATAAAATGTTGGAAAGTTTTGGCAGCCCTTGATGACAATTGCAATGGGTCCATGGTATCCACTAAGGTTTGGTTCTAGGATTCCCTGTGGATAATAATTTCCGTGGATGCTCAAGTCCCATTAAATACAATGTCATAATAAAATGCTGTCCCTTCTATAAAATGGCGAAATCAAGATTTGCTTTTAGGAATTTATTTATTTATTTATTTATTTATAATATTTTGAATATGTGGATGGCTGAATCCATGGATAAAGAATCCATGGATATGGAGAGCCATCTATATTACCCTGAGGCAAACTAAAAGTAATCAGAAGTCACATGGCCTTTTCAGGACACACAGATTGCAAATGAAATGGAGACAGGCGGCAAAGATATATCCCCATGTTAAAAACCCTTGGGAAAATGTCTTACATGATATACTTCTTCACGCAATGCATGAATTCCATAGATTTTTAAAATAGACAGACATTTATAGATGTTTATTAGATATGCTGTCCATGTTCAATAACCATATATTTCTGATTATAAAGCACTGCACAACAGTTAAGGGGGGGTAAAGGCCTGCTTGTTCAGGAAGGCTTTTTTAAAGAGATGGAAAAGTTTAATCTAAAGTTTTGTTTTATCTGCTCCATCTGTCTGTTTTTAGTCATAGAATTATAGAATCATAAAATCACTGATGTTTTTGAACTGTATAGCATTTTATGATTACTTCTAATAGTGTTAATCACCCTGGGCAATATGTGAACACCAAAATGACAAGATATATTTTTATATTAAAAAGTTAAAATTAAACTTAATATTTGTGCATAACTGTTAAGACTTTTTCTGCTTATTTTCTATTTTGAAAATTAGCCAGAAAATAGATTAAGCTTAAATAAATTGCATCTGGCCTTAGACAGACAATCTTTCAATCACTCCTTAGGGTCATTCCCACTAGATAATATATTTTCCCATAATGAATTCCCAACACAAATGTAAATGTACAGATGGACCTCCATATCCATAACTTCTTTATCCATGGATTCAACCATCCATGGTTTAAAAATATTTTAAAATATATATAAATTCAGGAACATCAAAAGAAAATCTTTTGATTTGCCTTACTGACAATCTCATTACATTCAGGATTATTAGAGAACAACTGGTTGATGAAATGATGGTAGAGGGGACTTTGGAACTGTCCCTCCCATCTTTAATTTGTGATACAGCAAGTGATGCTAATAAACTACCAGAATGGTGTAGTGATTTGAGCGCTGGATTAGGACTCTGGAAGACCAGACTTCAAATCTTCAATAATTCCTGGAAATCTGCAGGGTGATCTTGGACAAGTCACAGTCCTTCATCCTCAGAGAGTGAAGGGCAAACCCCTTCCATACAAATCTTGCCACTTCATGATAGAGACACCATAAGTCGGAAACAACTTGAAGGCACCCAACAACAAGGGAAATTAAAACTGAGCATAATCAGACATGCATCCTTAAAGAAAAATAAAAGTTGGATAGGGGCTCATGGGATAAAAATTCCAGAGCAGAAAATGCTTCAACATTTCAAGTGCAATGCAGAACTTAAAAATTGTGAGGTACAAACTATTCCAATGAGAAATAAAAATGAGAAACATTGTTTGCATCCAAGCTTGGCTGATGAGTAGTACTAAGGGGGAGTAGGCATCTTCAGTTATATTTGAAGTGAGATGTAGAAAAGAAAGTATCAGACGTAATATTTGTAGATATTATGCTAACAGTGTGGATGCCAAAACTACTTCTATTTTTCCATGGCCTTTTCCTGCATAGGAAAATAGTATTTGGCTTTGGAAAAGCCAAAAAACACAAGGCAAGATAGCAAGCAAATGAAATCATTTTTAGGCTGTATATATATATATATAAAAAAGCTTGATGTCTAGATCACAAGACGCAATTGTTCCTTGCTACTATGAATAATAGCAAGCTGCATCTGGAATACTGTGACCAGTTCTGAGTGCCACATTTTATGAAGGACATTAATGAACATCCAGAGGAGGTCAAGCAGGATGGCAAGGAGTCTGGAAACCATTACATGAGGAATAATAATAATAATAATAATAATAATAATAATAATAATAATATGTTTTATTTGTATACCGCTTTTTCTACAATCAAAGCGGTTTACAGCATACATATGCATATACTGTACAACAAAGCAAGTAACAAAAAAAAAATCTGCTTCTCTCCCCTCAAGATGGTGGTCGGGGGGAGGGCTCTTCAGCTTGGCAGGCAGAGGCCTGTTGTTTAAAGAGAGGGGTATATTTAGCTTGTAGACGGTAAAAGAGAGATCGGTCTTCAAATTCTTTAAAGGATGTCATTTCAGAAAATGGCCTGTTTTTCCAGGAGGAAGAACTAAATCCCTGGAGAGGAAATGGCAGGAGAACAGAAATCATTCAGACATTAGTAGAAATGTACTACCAACAAGAGCTGTTTGACAATGGGGAAAAACTGCCTTAGAAAATAGTGAGTTCTGCTTTCCTGGAGATATTTAGGAAGAATTGACTGGATATCTGTCAAGGATGCTATTGTTATGCCTGCACTTTAGATTCCATATTAACCAGAGAGCTGGACTAGGCAACCTCCAAGGTCCCTTCCAGGGTCTATTTCTTCTGTTCTCACCACTTCTTTTTTTCCCCCTCTCTCTCTTTAAGATGAGAAGAATGGTGCTGTGTGTCTATTTCTTTTTTTCCCACCTCCTTTTTTTTTTATGATGGGAAGAAAGACTTATGCAGCTGAGATTTAGATCCTAATTCTTATATTACAATGCAACTGGAGGAAGAAGCATGAGCTATTCCTGATTCTTTTTTTCCTCCATTCATGGTAATAAAGGCACTGGTTGTGGGGGGGGGGAGAGCATTGAGTGTTAGATGCCTTATATTCATATAGACAGACATATTTGTACTCAGTTCACAAGGGCCCAATAGGGTTACACTCAAAGCTTGGACATCTTTTTGTGGGGGGTTTTGGACCACAGATTCCCAACCAGCACACACAGCTGGGCTTCTAATCTTGACATCATCTTAGATCAAGAGTTTAAGTTTAATAATTCTCTAACCCTCTATACAAGTTAGAGCTTGGAAACTTTACTTTTTGTACTACAACTTTCAGAATCCCCCAGCCAGTGCTAGTAAAAAAATATAACTTTTCCTATTTCTGGTACTTGCTTCTATGACGTTAAGCATTCCCAAGCCTAGTTATACTTTTGGGCCAGGTATAGAATTACCTGGCTGTGCCCTGCTGACAGAAAGACAGCTTTGACTAAGATGATAGCATGAAGACTTATAACAGTATGTGAGGCAGAACATGTGGCATGCCTTTCAAGCAATGTGTTTCCAAAGCCTATTTTATACTCAAACAATGTCAAAAGAAGGTTAATTTTAATCTTTTGTTTATGATCCTGATTTCACTCTGATGTATTTCCAACAAGTGAATGACACTGTCAAAGAGCAAAACCACTATAACATTACTAAAATGCCAGTCTTAGGATTGACGGGTTGACTGATTCGTTGATTTACTGATTGTGTCCTTTGAGAAAATTACTCATTTGGAAGGGTTGTTAGCTAATATCCCACAAATGGCACAGCTGCTTATAAAGGCTTCCTAACTGCAACACTGACAGCAATAATGGGGCATCTTGTCAAGGAGAAATTAATTCCTAATGGTTTTTTACATTTATGCCTAGTATTTGGAGCCCATTCTTTCTTTCTTTTTTAAGGTGAAGAATTTTTCACAAAAAAGCATTTGGTGTACGCTAGTAATGACTCTGGAGGAAAAAATTAAAATACGCTGATACTGGGATACTGAGATACACTGAAGCCATATTTAGGGACGGATTGATTTCCATACTTTAGGTTCCACAAGGGTTTTTTCATAGACACTGATATCCACCAGTTGGAGCCAAGCAGCATCTTAGCGTTCACCTACACTGGAGAAATAATGCATTTTGACACCACTTTAATTGCTATGGCTCTATCCTACAGAATCCTGCAATCCAGCACTCTTTGACTAAGAAGGCTAAAGACCTTGTAAAACTACAAACCCCAGGATTCCATAGGATGAAGCTATAGCATTTACAGTTGTGTCAAAGTATATTATTTCTACAGTGTAGATGCACTCTTATATGCAACCCATCACTGTCATTTCTATTGTCCTCAACCTCCAGATAGGTTGGACCTCTTTTATCTTGACAAAAAATGTATTTATTTCTTTTGGAAGCCACTGGGAATGTTCATTCACTTTCTAAATAGGCTGCAAGGCCTCCTGCACTGTTTAATTTTAAAAAATCCCCAGCCTCTCCCTGTTTTATTTATTTATTTAGGCTCTTTTTCCAGTCTGTGCAGCCAGCAGAACATTCCCAGGGCAGACAGTTTGCCCCCAGATCTGTCACAGTTGTCCATCTCAAGTCTTAGGAGATTATTGTACAAAGCTTCCTACCTGAAGCTGTTGCAGCTTTTTAAACACCCGAAACAGCAACAGTTCTTTTCACATTGCCTCGCAACTGCAAATTGATAACAGATTGGCTATAGATCTCATTGCACTACCATTCAGTTTACTTGTTAGCTATCTGAGATGTTGGTAGTCATGCCTTCATTGGGCAGCAGAGAAGCAGTACAGGGAAAGCTCTTTCAATCCCATTTTGCCTGCCAAGCCAAATGATTACCTCCTCATGAATAAAGAGGCTTGTCTTCCATTGGGAGTAGAGGTGCAGGGAAGCCTCTTTAAATCCCATTCTCTGTGAATTACCCTGGAATGACCTATCATACATACTTCAGAGGCTGTGTGATAGGATCTTGCCATTGTAGTGAACATCACACTTCTATCCCACTATTAAAGAACAGTGTGATAATCTCCTCAGAGAATGGGATAGGCATTAAGGATGGAAATAATATTCATAATCATTCCTCCTTAGGTCAAAAATAGGTTTCCCAACAATCAGGAACCCCCATTAGAAAGAAAAGTCCAGCAAGGATTTTGTGTAATTCCTCCTGCAATTCCAATGTTTCAAAGTATTGTGAGGCAATTTTGTGGGGGATGCAGTATGGGAAATATCCTGTTTTCTATGTAGTAAACTTTTTTTTGCACAGAAAACAGTTTTTTGCATACAAAAAAACTCCCATATATTTTCTCTGCAGAATAATTCCTTTTCAACACTTCAGGAAATTCAAATACAGGGAAAAAATGTTCCTGCCATGGGGACACAACTACCATAATTATTTGTCCTTACATGTGAGAAGAAAATAGCCACGGGTTTATATCCCTAGTAGGTGTACACTTAGTATTAGGAATAGTGCATGTTTTCAGTCACAGAAATGAGATTAGTATTAGGAATAGTGCATGTTTTCAGTCACAGAAATGAGATTATAAACCTATCACACAAAACTCCTTTTCTCTCCTGTTCCCCTGAGCTTTCTTTGTTTCAGCATCCTAAATATTTTTGTGTAAGGGGAAATTGTTCCTCTAGCATTATTAAACAAGCAAATCCGTGGTGATCAAACTATCCAGAGATGTGCCAGTAGCTCCTTCTTATGAACCTTGCACTTTTTCATGTGCCTTTTCCCAGTCATTACATACTCAGAGTAAAGTAGAATGAGAGTTCTGTAACTAGTGGTGCAATCACTATTCAAAAAGAGAGTGAATGGATAAATCAATAGAAAAATCCTTTTTGTTGTTCTACTAAACATCTAATTTGTTGAATCCTACTTTTACACATTAAGCCTAAATTGCTTTAATTGAGATCATTCAGGCTGCTAATATGTTGTTGCTGTTGTGTGCCTTCAAGATATTTCTGACTTATGGAAACCCTAAGGTGACCTTATCATGGGTTTTTCTTGGCAAATTCTACTACAATTCTACTACAATTGGCAAGATTTTTCAGAGGAGTTTGCCTTTTCATTCTTCTCTGGCTGAGGCTGCATCTGCAATGCAGAAATCACAGCATTTGACACCACTTTAACCACCATGGCCCAGTACTATAGAATCCTGGGATTTGTCATTTGTTATGGCACCAGAGCTCTCTGACAGAGAAGTCTAAATATCTCACAAAATACAAAACCCAGAATTCCATAACACTGAGCCATGACAGTTAAAGATATGTCAAATTCTACTACAATTGGCCCTCCGTATTCACAGATTCTGCATCCATGGATTCAAGCATCTATTGCTTGAGAATAATTACAAGAATATATAAATTTTGAAAAGCAAACATTAATTTTGCTATTTTATATGAGGAACATTATTTTTACTACACCACTGTATTCAGTGGGACTTGAGCATCCATTGATTTTTATATCATAGGGGGTGCTGGAATGAAACCCCAGTGGAAACTGTATTTCTGCAGTACAGATGCAGCCTGAGAGAGTGTGACTTGCCCAAGGACACCCATTGGGTTTCTGTAGGTGAGAGGAATTCAAACCCTGGTTTCCAGAGTTGTAATGCAACACTCAAACCACTAAGTTAATGTTTTTGTTATCTGTTTAGATCAAATGAGATTATAGAAACACAGGAGTCACAGGGCTTTAAAAATATATATATAATTAGGAGACTATCACATGCCTCTTTTCACCCGATGTGGATATGGGCTGGGCACAGGCTTAAACAAGTGAAAACAGATCATGTCACACACCTCTATGCCCAACTCAGCTGCATCATGTACCTGATCCAGACTCCTGGATTTTCAAAGAAAATCTCATTCTTCAAAAAGTAAGCCAGGAGTCCAAATTGGGTATGCGATGCAGCTGAGTTGGATATGGAGGAATGCGATATCCATTTTCACCCATTTAAGCCCGTGCCCAGCCTGTGCCCAGATCAGGCAAAAAGAGGCATGTGATAATCTCCCAAGTCTATTAACATTCATGATTGATATGCATTTAGAATCTGGCTGTGGGCAAAATGAATGATAGTTCAGTTAGGAGAAAATTCAGCTGTGTCTTCACTGAAATTTAATTGTCATGATTTTTTAAAAATAAGAAATGTCTTCTTTCTTTAGCTTGAAAGCTGCCAGATTTTGGTTTTGTAAATGTATGGATTCTGTGCCAAAAGCACTGACCATAAAAATAATAATTACCCCAATTTGCCCATAAAAATGACAAAACCTGAAATAAGCACACATTGGTCAGTACCTGTGGGCTGAGAACCTTCCTTGAGCCTTAATTTGGTGTCTGCAGTATCACCGAAGACAAAATATCAGATATGTGTGATATGCATGAAACAGAACGTACAAATAGGAGGAAGAGGGAGCTGGCTGCAGAAAGCTAAGAAGTATGCATTCTCCCCACCCCACCCTACTCCATCACTGTCTTAGGCCAGAAGCAGAAAAAGAATGATATCTAATCGGGGTAGTATATAGCTCTGAATGCCAGATTGTGGGAGCAAAGCACATGGATGGATGTGAATTTTGCTTGGTTTGAGTTTTGCGGTTGGTTGGTTGGTTTGTTCCACCAAAATTCACAGATTTCTTCATAGATCTAATGAAAAAAATTGTAATTTTAAAAAATGGGGGAAACAAAACTTGGTACATTTACCCATACAATTAGTGAGCTTTAAGTGCTTATCTCTTAAAAGTCTGCCTTTGAATCCATATTTAAGGTGCTGAATTAGGATTGGGATCTCATTTTTTTTCCTAACTCGCTCCTCTTGTTTCCTGGGTACATGGCAAGCAGGCACAACATGGTCTTTATCATCCTGGCCGTAGCTGTATTTGTCATGTCATGATATTTTTTTGATTGCTGTATGGGGCTTTTAAATATTTTTTTGATATAGTATAAATATTAGTATAAATATTTCTGCAAATAAATAAATAATTCTGCCCCCTTTAATGTACTGGCAGTTGCAAATCCTGAATCCCTGCACAAGTATTTCCTATCATCATTTATTCTTCCAGTTATGCTCCTTTCTTCATTGTGGCATAAAATGTGATGTTTTCAAAGGTATTTTTCATGTTAAACATTTCTGCTACAAATAAAGGACACTCATACTTTGCTGCCTCCTGCACCCAATTAAATCTAATAATGTTCTCTTGATTTTCATGTACATTTTACTAAGTGTCCAAAGGCCCTGCATGCCCAAATCTGTCCAGAGAAGAACTGATATGAGAATAATGTTCATAATTCAAATATGACAAAATATACTATCCCTGAAAGAAGGTAAAGTAATAATTACATAGAAGTGCTGGGCAAATGGTAATGTCTGATTAAAAGCCCGTTTTACTGGAGGTTCTACTATTATGGTAACAGACAAAGGCCTAATTTATTCTGACTAATCAGGATTGATGTTAATTAAAGAAGAGTTCAAGATAATGACTTCTCATTACTATGTGATAGATAGAAATAGATTGCTCTACCTCTAGGTAAAATAAGCAATTAGATAACTTCTGTTTCTTAAGGACTTTTTTAGAAGCCTGATCTCATCCTTTCCTCTCCTTCTTTTGTCAAGATGGTAATATTTACATGTCTCATTCTATCAGTGCTCACCAGAACTGAGGAGGAAAGAAGCAACTTGAGAATGAAGCATGTGGTAAATTGGGGAGACAGCATGGTGTAGGGGTTTGAGCATTGGACTATGGCTCTGGTCTCCAAGGTTTGAATCCCAGCTTGGCCATGAAAACTGACTACATGGCCTTCTTCAAATCACACTCTATCATCCTCAGAGGAAGGCAATGATAGAATCCCTCTGAACAAACTGTGCCAAGAAAATCCCATGATAGGCTCACCTTAGCAATAACAAGTGCATTTCTATACCGCTTATCAATGCACTTAAGCACTCCCTAAGCAGTTTACAAAAGTGTAAGCTAATTGCCCCCAACAATCTGGGTACTCATTTTAGCGACCTCAGAACGATGCAAGCCTGAGTCAAGCTTGAGCCCTTTCCTGGTATTGAACTCGCAACCTTATGGTTTGTGAGTGAGTGACTTCAAGTACAGGCATTTAAGCAGTGTGCCACCAGGATACCTTAGGGTCATCATCAGTCAGTAATGACTTGAAGGTACACAACAACAAATGAAATAAATTAGACTGCAGCACAATTATAAAAAACAACAACAAAGGATAGGTACACATAAAGACAAAAATCCTGTTTTGCTGCTAGCTGGGCAAGGGCACTGCGGTGACCTTCAGCATACACCCTTGCCAATCACTGACCTTTTGCAAATGGCCATCCAGTACTGTGTAGCCAAACAAAACCATTCTACAAAGTGATACTGGATATCTTGTTGTGTAACGTCTGTAAAAATACTTATGCCGACGTTTTTTCCAAATCTCTAATCTGCAACCATATTCTTTATTCTGTCTCTCCAATATAGGAGAGACAGCATGGAATAATTGTTTGAGCAATAGATTATGATTCTGGAGACCTGGGTTCAATTCCCAAGTTGACCATGAAACCCACAGAGTGACCTTGGGGAAGTCATACTCTCTCAGCTTCAGGGGAAGGCAATGGAAAACTCTCTGAACAAATCATGCCAAGAAAACCCTATGACAGGCTCACCTTAGGGTTTCCAGAAGTCAAGAATAACTTGAAGGCACACAACAACAACCAGTATAAAAGCATGTGCTTTGCAGATGCAGCCCCTCTCTCTATGAGATGAACATTTTTCTGATGCTGCATAATGCTTATTATTTCTGTTTTCTCAAGAAGATGCACCTGTGTTTGACTCTGAACAAGTATTTGTAGATAAAAATGATTGTATATGTTTTATATACTAGACTAAAAGCTTGTTTCTTTTCTTTGCTAGATCCAGTGAGTGGGTGAGTGGGTAGGCAAACATCAGACTAGTTGCTGTAGTTTGCAATTTCCTCTGCTTGAAATATCTAGTAGTTTCTTTCACATTTTCCAGCAATTACTTTATTTCAAAATGTAGTAACTTTAAAATGCTTCATTTTTAGTATCATTCTGTAGCATCTAGTGAGTAGGGTATATACTGTAACTGAGGGCCTCTACAGATGGGTGGCTAAATGCTAAATACCAGATGCTGCAGCCTCCAGAGGGACCAAAAAGAATCTGCTTCCCGGCGGGTTCTTTTTATGCCCCAAAGGGATGCCATTGGTGCGCTCACATGCCATGATGATGCCCCTTGTGCATAGCTCCATTTGGGCGCTGCTCTTGAGGGACGTCATCATGTGTGTATGGGCATGCCAAGATGGTGCCAGGATGATGGAACTAGAGCTCAGAGCATGTGAACACTCAGCCCTAGTTCAGCCCTGGTTCACCTGTAGGCTGGCACAAAGTGCCAGTCTGTACAGGCTCTGATAGTCTAAAGATAACTGCAGCTATTGGCATAGTACTTGCCCAGTAATGCCTCTACAGATCTTCTGGCAATTCTTTTCAGAAGAAAGTGGACATTTGGGGACACAGTGAGGAGTTGGGATTGAACAATTTTGAAAGCCAAAAGGAGGCTGACATTAGTTATGACATGCTCTTGATGCCTGAACATTTTATTTATACTCCCCAGATATAAGTTACTATGTAAATATCTGTTTCAAAGGACTTCTTTAAATTAAAATTAAAAATTAGAAAAATGACTGCAAGACTACAAATGAGCAAGGAATCATTAGAGAAACACAACCCTTTGGAAAACCAAATTCAAGCCTGTTTGATTGTTATTTTGTTATTTTTAATGATGAAAAACCAAGTGGAAAATTTGGTTAGAACCTTGAAGAAAAGAATTACTGCTGAAATAGAGTTCTGTATTTCCCCCTCCCCATCTCCCTCCCCTCTCCCTCTCTTCTGGCTTCTAATGAGAAGACTTTAGAACTGGAAAGAAAGTTGAACTTTAATGAAGAAGCTGAAGCAGTAGAAAAACACTTAACAGACAAAAAGGTGAATTAGGGTGCCATTGGAGATCTCATTAGAGAAGATTATAGTCAGACAATAAAGTGGAAATAACAGTTCAATAATAGCTTAAGTCTGGTTGCCTGCGTGTAAGAGAACATTATTGTCAGTCTTTCAGTTATCTGTCTTTTTATGAAAGACCAAGATCAATCAATATAACCCAATCTGAAGTGAGTGAAATTCACTTATAATATCCTTGTATTATTCAAGTTGAGTACTGTGAAAAGAGCAATAAGACCCATTCGGTCTCATTTCCAATTTGGACAAATTACTGAATATTGATAAAAACGGTTTTAAGAGAAATGATTGTTTCACTCTTTGACATCAAGAACACCAAATGAAGTGAAAGAACTTCACCTGGTCAGGGTTCTAATTTCTAAAGCAAGACTGGGCAACTTGTGAAGTGTCTGATGTTGTTCAGCTGTAATTCCAGTATCTCTCACTACTAGCTATGATGAGCTGACAGGAGTTGCAAAAAATTCTAGTGACCACAAGTTACCCATATCTACACTGAAGTCAACTGTTCTTTACTATGTACAGTAGACTCTTGCATTTTCTAAGGTTTGGTTCAAGAATCTCCTGTAGATACCAAAATCCATGGAAGCTCAAGTCACATTAAATATAATGGCACAGTAAAATGGTATCACTTATATAAAACACCAAAATCAAGCTTTGCTTTTTGAAACATTTTCAACATGTCAATGGTTGAATCCATAAATAAAGAATCTATGGATATGGAGAATCAGTAGCATTTCTTTTTTATTGTTCCATAATTAAATCATAAAGGACAAATGCAAAGTGGTCCAATCTTTGAACCCAAACAGGATGTAGATTAGTAGAGGCAACTTTCATAGGTGCAAAATTTGGTTATAAATAGCAATGGAAATGGGAAAACCCATTGCACCAAAGGGTAATCTTCACTAAAACAAAGCATATCAAGAGCAGACACCTTGTTTGAGTGCACATTTACATACTAAGGCTTACATACATAATTATTTTACTACTGCACTTCCATGTCATTGATTTTAAGGAAAGCAGGGGATGCAAACATGACAGAAGGCACAGATGCAGGACTGCATGCATGCATCTTTTTTCCTGCATTATAGAAGTCCTATATAGAAAACACTCACTCCCAGGAATTAATGTGGAATAAATTGCATGTCTGTGATTTTGCACTTTTTATTTCACATCTAAGTAATGAGAAGCCACAAATGGCCATAATTTCCAGAACATGAATACTGCAAGTACATGCAGTCTAGGGAAGAACCTTCATGTAAGATATTATTAATTATTTAATTTATATCTTGCCTTTCTTCCAACATGGGATCCAAAGCACCTTGGCTTGTATTATGTCAAATAACCTGAACTTTGAGTTTCACATTAATTCCTATACAAGATTGCGTTCTTTGCAAGAATTTCATAAAATGTGAAAAGCAGGCAGGATTGTGGGTCCAGAATGCAAAAGTCTTAGCCTGAAGATCAATCAGGCACAAATTGTTCCTGCTTTTAAAAAACAATAAAATTAAATAAAATTGGGCCCATGAGCATACATGTCCTTTCTTTTTGTACTTTGTACTTGAGTTCCAGGCTACTTTCACTTGATGTACTGCTATCCTTGAATTTCTCATCCTTCTTGACCTCCTGTGAACTCCTATTTGAGCTAGCTTCTAATTTTAGATGCTACCAAACTTTATGTACAGTCTGGCCTATCAAATAATATTTTTAATTGCTGGAGCCACTTGACACCTCTAATTATGTTATGTTTAAAGACCCTCTAACAAAAAATAAAAATAAAACAATTTGTTAATTTTTTTTATATAAAATCACTAAAACTAATGTAATTTTTAAAAGTAAAAAAATGTTTTCAGTACAGGATGAAAATAAATTCTCTCCCTCTCCTCCCCCATCTTCTTATCTCAAACTCTAACATACAAAATTTCCTCATGGCACCAAAAGAATGTCAGGTTTTATTCTCCTTATTGTTCAATTCAATTTTAATTCAGTATTATTCAATTCAGTTTTAATCCAGTTTGTTCAAACCAGGGACCTATTCAAAATGTCTGTTAAACTCAGTGGATATTTACTATTCACAGTGACATCCTCTGAATCTGAGCACCACTACACAGTACCTTAGAAAGTGTCTTGTTCTTTTGGTTTGTGTACATTAATGCTGCCCTCTTCTGGAAATTAATTTCAGCAGTCAAACTGGCCTAAGAAATAGTTTGATTTTCTGATCAAGGCATGTTGTTTATGCACCTGAGAAAAGGAGGCAGCAAGAAAATACAGATAAAATTGTGTTGGCATATATAAATGACAAATTATAGGATAAATATCTCTTTCATGCTACACATCGATATCATTTGTTTCTCACAGCTCCATCCTATGGAATCCTGTGATTCCTAGTTCTGTGACATATTCAGAAATCTCTGCCAGATAGTTCAAGTGCCCCACCAAACTACATCCTCCAGGAGCTATGTAATCTGAAGTTCTATTAAAGAGCTATAAGTATTTAGCATGAAAGAATCCCTGAACTCAAATAATTTAGAAAGGAACCACGCTATTAATGAATTCAGGCTCTCACCTCAGCATTTCCATGAAGTGATCCAATTTTCACTTCCCAGAGTAATATCCAGGTCCGAATATGGTTATCTTTCAGATTACAAAATCTGGAAATTTTTGTGATGCAGTTCTCTGCTCAAATAAATACAGAAATGTGTATTTTAAGATAAGATGCATACACAAATATGTACATTAGGGTAATGCCTCCAGCTTTATATTTCAGAATAAAATGTATAGAAAAATGTATAACATACAAAAATGGATATTTTCTGAAAACGTATTCAAAATTAATGCAAATTTACATGTGGTTTTTTAAATGTGTGCATTAATGTAGAAGCAGTGTACAGAATGGACCTATGCATGGATGTATGGGCCGCTAACACAGATTCAGAATTGACTCATTGCAAGAAGTGAGAATTGTTTTTGAAGATAGAGCAGCTGTGAAAGGAGTGCTGAATTTCTTTTTTCTTCCTCACTACTTTAATCTTCAAGCCACAAAAAAACAACAACAGGACTTCCAATGGAAGCTGGAGGTGGGAAGGGCCCAGTACCTCTTCTCCGAATGAAATCACCTCGGTTGGCCTTCCATTTCAGTTCAGTTCAGCAGTGACTGAATATGAATCTGCCAATGTCAGTGTTAATTTGATTTTTTGCAGTGGCTAGAGTAGGAGAATTACAGAGAAAGTTGCCACCTGAACAGCCACACATAACTTATTATGCTGCTAAAGCCACAGGCAAAGTGTGTAACAGACAAGATTTGACAGAGGAAGCTGTGAGAAGCTGTAATGAGGAAAACCTCAGCCATTTATTGTCGCCTATTTCACCAGACTTACAAGCACAAACCTCATCCACAAGAGAGGTGGGAACGTTTTCATCAGATATGATTCTACACAGCATTATATGAGCCTCTGTCAAGAAGCACCATGAAACAGGTGTGATGTTTAGAGCACATGCTAAAATGTGATTGTATTCAAATTTGCATCACCAATAAAACCAAGCCCACTGAAGAACTATATTGTGACAAAACACAGCATATACCTGCATAGATTTGAGGCTGAGGTGAACAAGAGAATGGCTGCAGAACATTTTACTATTTCTCAGCACCTGGCTGCTAATGGTGCCACAAGTAATGGAAAAAGGGAAAAACACTGACAAGTAGCAGCTGCAGCCATGAGGCTGGAGGTGCAATAATCATTCACTGCCATCCTATTTTTTTCCCTAGGGAGGAAAAAGGAAACGTCTGTGGCAGAAAGGCAGGCAGGAATTAATAGATCAATAAGAGCCAAAAGATCAGAAGGGGGAAAAAATCAAACATCTATAAAGATTAAACACATCATAAACAATTTGGTGTATTCTGACTTTTGTAGGCATTTGACAAATGCATTTAACTCTTTATTTTCCTTCTTCCTGAAGTAAATCCCTCCAGAAGAAAATGTTATGTCAGAGCCAGAGGCTTTCATATAGGTGGTCAAATCTGCTAAAATGTATTAGGGAATGTTTGTTAGCATAAGTATCTTCTGTGTATCCTCTAGCTTCGTGCCAGTTTAAGGAATATATCCTTGGCATCCTAATCATGAAATACATAAATGTAATAATGGTGTGTGTTCTTTATTGGTCATTGCAGAGAGATGTATTAATCTTTCCCTTGCACAACCACTCCCAGCTCCCTAAAAACCCAGCTATCTCATTCTGGGATTCCCTACCATGGTTATTTAGTGGTCCATGGAGATTGGGGACAGCAAGTAAGCATTGGTTATTTTCCTCTACCCAGTGCATAAAAATGAAGACATTCTCTAGGAAGGCTCAGAGGTCTTCTGGAAATTTGGGGAAATGATGTGATTGTTACTAGGCATGGCCTCAGAGCTTATGAATGTATCAAGGCTCTTGTAAACCTTGGCCAATAGCACATCTTAGGCAAATTGGACTTGATAAAACGTGTTCACACAGAGCTCTCTGAAAGGGGAATTTTATTGAACATATAGAAATGAAGATATACACAATAATTGCATTGGGGAATAGAAAATACTATGGTAGAGCTTCGTAAATGGCAAACTGCATGTGCAGAACAGAACACAGTTGCTTTAAGGATGGACAGATACCCAAAAATGGGCCATTTTGCAAGGCTGTAGGTGTTTGGAATTAAGCTGTGTGATATTGTAAGAAGAAAGAGAGGTAAGATAAAGAAAGGATTGAAAGTAAGGACAATATAACACATTCCCTAGTGTGTGTGCATGTACACACACAGAGAACAGGAAGAGGGAGCAACTTGGAAGAGATGCAATGCACAGGGACAGTAGTTCCTGAAAAAAATAGATTTAAGACATATCAGAGGTTAGCTCGCCTTGGTCCCCTCGGACATACCGTATATACTCGACTATAAGTCGACCTCATATATAAATTGAGGGCAGATTTTGGGGGGGAAATATGGATTTTGATATGCCCGAGGGTCAGACTTAATGGTATGTAATAAAGGATGTAAAGCATGAAGCAAAGGAAAATGGTGCCAAAGAACTTACAAAATTCCATCGAGCATAACTGTGCTCATCCTAAAGGCTGGGTGGATGGGAGAGTAAAGGGGGTTGGTACATCTTTTAGGTGCTCTGAGGAAAGATTAAGCTCTCACCTTTCACCAGGGGATGGTTCCTTTTGTAACAAGAGCTAAAATACAGTACTTACATTGACCCATGGACAAGTTGACCCAGGGTTTTGGGGTCAATGTTTTGACAAAAATTTCTCGACTTATACATGAGTGTATACAATATACTCAATATAAGTCAGAAATTATTTGAAGCACATGGCAATAACAACAAGAAGGCAGCCAGAGCTATGAGTGGAGATTCCTTGGTGGAACTTTATGCCCATTATCTCAATGTAGGATCTCTGCCCATTCTTCGTATGGAACTTTGGTAACAGTGAAATTTACGCATTTCTTGTAGAAAGTCTTGTTCACATTAGTCTGACACCAGTTCATTGTAATTTAGCTTAATATACTAAAAGTCAGACAAAACTCCAGGTCTTTTAGATATCCTTTGAATAAGCCTGATCTCATCCTTCACAATCAAGTAATACATTGTTCTTGCTCTGCTTTCCCTGGTCATCCAAATACTGCTCCAACATGTATAATTTCAGTGTATGTAAATAGAGATAATCCATTTCACTTCCAGGAAAATATTTCTGTAAATATCCTATAGATTCAACAAACTCATAGGATTAGGGATTACTTAAATTGGATCTCATGCATATAGCCATGTTTACACTGGTCATCCCTTCATGGAGATGGTGCATTGCATCCATACATGAGTTAATCTCTTTTGAATAATGCCAATTGCATTACACTACATGTGTACATGTATGAATTAGCATATTTGGAAAGGGCATTTGGCCATCAGATGGCAGTATACTACCACATGCAAGTTGACTAATATAATTGTTATGACAAACTGTTTTTTTCAGCTCATACCATACAACTTTATATAGTTATATAGTGTGAGACAATTCCATGAATCCTAGAATAATCAGCATTAGGAAGGCAGTCAGTGCTAAAAGTTTCAGAATTTGAAATAAACTGCTTTCTTTTTATATACTGTAATATGAACATATGAACATATCTATCATTATTTAAAATTAACTCCTGCAAAATTAAGTGGTGCTACTTCCAAACACATATAGAATACTAAAAGAATGTCTTTTTCAAATTCTATATGCCCTTTGGGGAAAGGTGAGAGATAATTTGCTATTGCGTGCCTTCAAGTCATTACTGATATATGATGACCCTAAGATGAACCTATCATGGGTTTTCTGGAGTGAGAGTGTGTGGGTTTCTATGGCTGGCTGAGTGGGGAATCAAACCCTGATCTCCAAAGTCACTGAAGATTTTCATACCAGGCTGAATTGCTGGGGAAATGTCCCTGAAACATCACTCAAATATTGCTCTAACGTGGAGAAAGTGCAGTGTCTGAATGCCAGGTGCGCTTCCTTAATTGTCAGTGAAACTTCACTCCCTCTAGCGTCCCTGATTTGTCACAAGGGGGATGGATTTCCTATGAACGCAAACTTTTGCATTCATAGGAAATCTGCTCCCCAGGAACAATTCAGGGACACTAAGGAGGAGGCAATGTTTCACTAGTGCTTCCTCCACTTTAGAGCAATGTTTGAGTAATGTTTCAGGGACATTTTCCCAGTGATTCAGCTTGGTATGAAAATCTTCCCAGTAAAATTCTCAAGCCACCACACTACACTGGTTCTTAGATAGTACTTGGTCTCAATAGCAGAGTCTGGCAAGGCAGAATCTGAGCAAAACCCAGTCTTATACCCACCGACACACAGAGTCCAGTAGAGAAAATAAATAAGATTAGTTTTTTGTGAGGGGGACCCTGTACAGTAGCTTTATTTCCTAATTCTTGTGCAAAGTCAAGCAGAAGTAATGGTGGAGAGTCTAATGGAGGAATCATAGGTGGGATACAGGCCACCCAAAAGGGCGGTCTCCCGCCACCCTCGTTTGTTGCGCGAGGGAGCCGCAGTGGACAAACCATGCAGCTCCCTCGCGCAACAAAAAGAAGCCGCAAAAAGCGGCTTCTTTCTGCGGTGTCATGAAGGCGCTGAGACGTGTGGATGCTAGGCGTCCGTCATGTCAAAATGGCAGTGCCCATGTGTATAGGGCGCCACCATTTTTACACCCTCATTACGTGTGAGGGGCAAGGTGCATCAGGAAGTGATGCTTTTTGTGTGTAACGACGGCGCCCACTAGGGCCCATCTATACAGTGTGTTAGAATCATAGAATCATAGAGAAGAAACTGCAAGGGCCATCCAGTTCAACCCCCTGCCATGCAGGAAATCTAAATCAAAGCATCCCTGACAGATGTCCATCCAGCTTCTGTTTAAAAACCTCTAAGGAAGGTGATTCCACTACACTCCGAGGGAGTTTGTTCCACTGTTGAACAGCCCTTACTGTCAGGAAGTTGCTCCTAATGTTGAGAGAGAAAGGACTGTTTAACAGTGGAACATACTCCCTTGGAGTGGAGTGGAGTAGCCTTGCTTAGAGGTCTTTAAACAGAGGCTGGATGGCTATCTGTCAGGGATGCTTTGACAATGATTTCCTGCATGGTGGGGCATTGGACTGGATGGCCCTTGTGGTCTCTTCCAACTCTATGATTGATTTTGCATAATTGCACAGAATCTCTCCCTGCCCCTTCATTCAGTATGCTTTGGTAGCAATATGTT
The DNA here is from genome assembly GCF_019175285.1 of Sceloporus undulatus. NCBI lineage: Eukaryota > Metazoa > Chordata > Lepidosauria > Squamata > Phrynosomatidae > Sceloporus > Sceloporus undulatus. Next base: position 5,556,545 of record NW_024802935.1, on the reverse strand, counting down.
TCCCTGTCCAGGTGGCTTAAAATGTAGGGATAGTACATCAGTCCATTAAGGGAGAAATGGGATCGTATCAGTTCTATCCAGTACTCCCCCCCCCCCAATGTGTTCTTTAGCTGCTTTGTCCAAAACGTATATGCATACTACATGATGGCGGTATATACAATTATGCATGAGGTGGAGAAATAGTCCAGGGAGATGTTTATCTGTTTTTTTCATATTAATAGAACACAAGGCCATTCAATGAAGCTGAATGGTGCAAGATTCAGGACAGGAAAAAAGAAGCACTTCTTCACATCCCACATAGTCAAGCTTTAGAATTTGTTCTCACAACAATTAGTGATGACCACTAACCTGAACACTATGAATTACAGTAGTCAAATCCAGGGAAGGGATGTTAGCATACCCTACACCCCTCTCACTGAATATGGGATCTCATATTTGATATGTAGCACCAGGCATGTTTTGGGGAGGTGATGATGACATTTGGAACACTAGGAAATTTCATATTGGAAAGGTACACTGGCCCAAGGACATGTGGAAGACCTAGATATTATTACAATAAAGGTAGATGGGTTTACTGATCACGCCATCCTCCCCTAGGCTCTCTATATATTACAATGGGGACTGAGCCTTCCATCACAAAGCAGATGAAAGACCATACCTCACCCCAGGCTGTTCACTTTTCCTGTCTGAGCATCCAGGGGTTATCTCAAATCAATCAATACTTTGTCACTCTAGAGCTAAAGCCATCAGTCATTCCAGAGTCTTTTTGTCAATTGCATGGGGAAATCATCACATCTTTGTTTCACCACAGAATAGAACCAAATATCCCTCAAGGCTATAACACTGGATATAAATATCAGTCCTAGACATAGCCTTCTTAAACACAGTTTGTATTCACAATTTGGCCACAGACCCTATATGCACAGATAGTCCCTCACTCACTATGTAGACCTCAGACTCTTTCTGAGCCACTCTCCATCTTCTGTGCAACCCTCTCTTCAATACTGGTAGTTATCACCCCTTCTAATTCTATTTTTTTGCTATCCAATCTTTCACACCTTTCTTTCCATTAGTTTTGTATGGTTCCTAAGGCCTTGGTTTTGTGTGTCTGTGTGCATCTTTGTCATTTTTAAATAAAACTCGTATCCATTAACCAGAGTTTTTTGACAGTTAGTACCGAAATATATAGGTGGGAAAATCCCCTTAAGTTACCTAACCCTTTCAGGCCTCCTTTTGAGCTAATAATTTCCTAAAAATACCAAAGAGAAACTGTCACTGTTGGTGGGGATTCATGTCCCTCCACCTTTGAGGTTAACAGGGGAGCCTTGTTGATGTTATGATGGTTATACAGTGTGCCCGCATCATATGCGGGAGCATTATATGCTGCTTTCAGCATACGCTGAAAGAAAGGAGCATACGCTGAAAGCAGCACTGTAAGAAGCGGCACCAGGCACCAGAAGAAACAATGGCCACCGTGCTGCCGCAAGCACAAGCCCCATTACTCAAGCATACATGCAATTTATTTTACGGCAGGGGGGTCCAGAATAGATCTCCCTCATAAAAGACGGGTGCACTGTATATGATTTCCAGTATCAGAGGCACTGTGCTTCTTTATATCAGTTGTAAGAGAACAAAACTGGGGTGCTGGGGTAGGAGTGAAAAGATTTTTTTTTTTTACATTTCCCCCCCTAATTATTGAAAAATGTGTTTCTCAAGTGCAAGGAAACACTGGTGCAGTACAGACTGCTGAAAAACAGTGGCCTGCTGGTGCCTGTTTTGCCTTCAGAGGGAAGCTGCAGCTACCAAACCGTGCATCTTCCCTCCTGCGGAACAAGAATCCGCGAAAAGCGGGTTCTTTTAAAGTCGCAGGGGCAGCGTAACAAGTGTGCCACTAGCACACTTGTAACATAAGTGCCACACGGCAACGTGCAGACGCCATGTGACGCTAAAGCTCCCATGCATACAGGGCGACGCCATTATTACACTGCTGTCACGTACTAAGGTTGCAGAGCGTGTGGTTGCTCTGCCCCCACTCAACCCTTGTATGTGGCCAGGCCGGCGCAAAGTGCTGGTCTGGACCGCGCCACTGACAAGGAGAATGCTGGACTGATTAGAATCTTTGTCATTAGCCACCAATTTTGAGGGGGGCATGCACATAGTTTCCGCACAGAAAAATGTTGTTTTCTGCACAGACAATGGTGCTTTTTGTATAAGAATATCATGTGCAAACTCTGTGCAGAATTTATTTGTGTGATTGGTTTAGATCCTGTCTCCCAGATGGGACTCAAAGCAGCTTAAGTCCTGAACTCCAAATAATCTTTGAAAATTGTGCAGTTTTCAAATACTTTCTTGCAAGGGGCAGAAAATTATTCATTGCTTCTTGAAAGAACAAAATTAGAAAACAATTGCATCCCTGTGCTGGACTAGTAGGCCTTTAGTCTGACTGAGCTTGTGTGCATTATATCTGTCATCTGTCAATTTATGACAATCCCATGAATTTCACAGGGTTTTCTTAGGCAAGAAATACTCAGAGACGGTTTTGCCAGTTCCTTTCTCTGAAACATAGCCTACAATACCTGGAATTCTTTGGCTATCTCCCATCCAAATACAAACCAGAGCTGACCCTGCTTAGATTCTAAAATCCCAAGCCAAGTCTAATTGAATTTAGCTCTTCTTAATTTCTAAAATAGAAAAGGACTATGAGTTAAAGACAAGAAAACAAATCAAATCCATATTATTGAATTTGCTATTAAAATAGGTGGATTAATGGCATTCCATATGACACTTCTTTTTATGTTTAAATTTATAAAAAAAACTAATGGAAATTTATTACTAGGAGTGGCATTTGATATGCAAAACATAATTTTATTCCTGTAGTAGGCTACAAATTATTAACTGGGTAGCTTTTAGGAAATTCTTCCACATTTTTAATGCAATGTGACAGTTGACAGTTCAGAGCACATTTGCTAAACTACAGAGAATTGATGCCACACTGATCAAAATTATATATGCCAGCTTTACCAAAATGTGTTTATTCAAAGAACTACAGATGGGATTTTCTTATGTTTTAAATGCTTTAATACTACTTGTTGAAGTACTGAACACATATGCACATCTGGCACTATCAGTGGAACTGGCACATTGACTCCATCAAAAATGTAACTGTTCTAATCTCATCATATTTAATTCATGGATCACTGACATAATTTCCTACCAATATGTACCAAGGGAGTCTTTAATCTATGGATCACTGCAATGATACACCATAAGGGCAGTGAGTGAATAGTACTTCTAAAAAGACAAGATGCCACATACAACCTCAGAGAAGATCCATGGGAGGCGGGAAGCAGAAGAATTGAGAATTGATGTCAGTTATTTCTTTTCACAATAGCTGTCTGTTGTTTCCCACCTTTTTATATATATATATATTGTTCCAGTTGCATCTGGCACCACTGTTCTAATTTGAAATCACTGGGATTTTTTTCTGTCAATAGTAGTAGTTAGCATATCTTTACATGCCATATTTATATAGAACTCACCTGGGTAGCTGGTGTCTGCCACAGACAGGTGCAAAATACTGGAACCACAGATATCCAGGTGTTTCACATTCAGTTTACAGTCCTCTCATCTGATCTTTCTAATCTGAAATTATCCAGGTTCAGTTGGGCAATTGACTTGCCAAGAGTCTCAGAGATTTTATGCATGGACCAAAAGGCCCATGTCTCCCCTGACTTGGTATCTCCTTTTAGATTATGCTTGCCAACAGCCTGGCTAAGATTGGGCCTGACCCTGGCCGAAATGGCCCTTTAAAACAATAAAGGTTTCTCCTTTGACAAGATTGTTTAGTCGTGTCCCACTGTAGGAAACAGTGCTTATCTCCATTATTAAGCCAAGGATGTCAGTGTTGTCAAAGGCTGGCATGACTAAATGGAATGCTGTTACCTTCCCACTGAACTTATTTATAGATTATAGATACATATTTATCGACTTGCACATGCTTTTACATGCTTTCAAAATGCTAGGTTGGCAGAAGCTAAGACTAGTGATGGGAGCTCACTGCATCACATGGCGCTTGAGTCTCAAACTGCCAATCTGCCTACCTTGTGGTCATCAGATTTGGTGTCTTAACTACTAAGCCATTGCATTCCTTAAAATGACCCTTAGCCCAGTCTAAAAAGAGCAGCACTTTGCAGCAGAGTTTCCTCTGCTAATTCAGAGGCAGTGACCTTATCTGTGATTTGTTATAACCTGCCAACAAGTCACAAATAATATCAGCCAACCAGGTCAATTATCTTATCAGACCACAGAAGTAATACAAAATGAAATGGAGGTAAAAATTAACAACAGCTAGCAGGCTTTCAATAAGTTTTGAGACATACTTGCCTGCTAGTGAGTTACAGCACAACCCTATACTTGTCTACTCAAAATTAAATTTCACTGAGTTCAGTAGAGCTTAGTGGAAATGGAGATAGAATTGTTGTTTGCCACCTGAGATGAGAAATTTAGCTCCTATCACCCTTCACAGAAATGAAAGTTCCAGACTGATTCTCGTGAGACTTATGTGGAAAATAGCAAAACACTTCAACAGGGAGATGGAGCAATGAAGCAGGGCATAATGAAAAAAATGCTCTGATTTGTTTTGGACATTCCCTCTCCTTAAGTAAGAGTTAAAGGAGGGGGGGGGGGTCACAACAGCATCTGTCCCCTTCTAAAACACTGCTTGCAATATAAGGAACTCTTCAACAGAATTTGCTATTTTTATATCAGCTTCTACAAAGCCCATACTGCAGGGAGAAAGGATTAATGTGATAACATTTGGAAGACACTTACACCAGCTATCTCTAGATAACAGCTATATTTCTTCACAAACATTCTATCTCACCTCCTCACTATGTCAGTGCAGCAAACAAACTGGGCTGATGTCTTGGGGGAAAAATGAATGCCTAGAAATCAAAACAAACAAAATGCACTGAATCTCATTTCATTCAGATGCCTTTTAGAAAGTTTGTGGACCAAAAGTTGTTGTTTTTTTTAAGAAATAAATGTTATCCCAAGATGTTACTCATCTGAAATGTTGCAATACAACACTCCTTTCACAGCAAGGAATGAAATGGTTGTCTGCATGTGTGTCTGTGTGCCTGTGAGTGTTGAGTGCCAAAGAGAGATGTCATACTGAACATTTCATTTGCTATTTCTATTGGGTTGTGATTCTGCTTGGCACTCCCCAACCTGGAAGGGAAGAAATTACTATGGTTAAAAACATACATGTGGTTAAAAAAGACTGCTTTACATTTATCTGTATAATCTCTCTACCAGCTACATTTGAATTATAGCGCTGGATGACTTTTATAGGGTATAGTTTGATGCCTTGAGGGTGACAAGATTAAAAAGAAAAGCTGATTCCAATTAAGGCTGCAGACAGATAATACTCTGCAAAGAGCTGAAGGTGATATGCTACAGAGATAATTAGCTGGGGCATACACAGTTATCACATCATGGTGTCTACTCACATAGATTTGGGGGGGGGGTAGTCCTTTTGAAACAAAAGAAATGAGGAGACATATCACCTTTCCACAATCACATACCCTCTGGATGTACGTTCCAGAATGTTACACTACAATTCCCATTATTTGATGCCAGAAGTAGAAGCTATGAGAAGTAACATTTCAGTCATGTTCAGTTTCCCTGAAAATAATCTTGTGCTCAGCCTCTGCCTTTGGGCCAAATTAAGATGCATTTTCACCTCCACATGGTTTTAAAATCCCGTGAAAAACAGGAATTAAAAACACACCCTCCACAGAACTTGGACAGCGTATGCTTATCCTTCTAGAAAAGTGGGAATATGGGGGCTTGCAAGATGCCTTAGGGATGGAAATCGGGTTTATTTTCCTGATAATCTGAGGAAAGATGAAATAAGAATTGCAAAGTGAATTGCAGTAGCATCTGGTTGCTGCCATGTCAATGGATTGGCCACTGGGTTTAAGTCCAGATTTTAGAAGAACTATCAAAAGTGTTGATGCCTATCCCCAAAAATAGTTCAGCACTTTGGATAGCTTCTTTGAAATACAGACTGTAAGTAAGAGCAGACTCAGCACCCCACTGGCATGGGAATGAACAGCTACCACTGGTGTCCTATAGTGTCAAAAGATGACTATTGCACTTAAGACAGAACAATGATATGCCCACCTTCAGACACCAAGGATTATTTTGCCCAAATGGGAATGAAGTTGCCAGCTGTTGCTCAGTCAAGCTCGAAAGAAGACATACTCTGTGGCTTTACTAAGTTCCTCTCTGTGAAGATTTGATGTTAATTTTCTTTAATGAGCTGGAAATATTCTGTATTCTGACAAATCTATCAAGGTCAGTTACACTCACGTTCTCATTTTTTCCCCAACACTGAGTTCATTCTCTGTATAACTTTACATAAACATTTTCATGAAAAATCATACTGTTTTCCATACATTTCTTGTCAAATATTCAAATATTTTATTCACCTATTTCCTAAGAAACATCTTTTTTCTCAGATGCATTTTTGTGTACATTTCCCCCCAATGTAGGCATTTTTCTACATCCATTCCCCTACAAGGCACACGCGCGCATACACACACACACACACATTTGCATTAACAGCATTGCAGAATTTCATAACTTTATTCATAACTTGATTAAATCGTTACATAACTTTATTCTGGCTCATGTATAATTTTAGGAAGTGTGCATTTGATAATATGAATCCCAGTTTGGGAGAAAGGCAGCATATAAATCCAGTAAATAAATAACTTTTCACTAAAATGCTAACTGAATGATTGTTCACCCACTCCTAATACTTTTTTCAAGGAGTTGTCCTTCTGTTTTCATTTGCCATTTAGTCATCAGCAATATATCTGGGATATTACTACATATGAGGAGGCAAAATGAAGGCATTGCCTTGCCAAAATTTGTATACCATTCTGAGATCTTTAGATAGCAGATGGGGTATTCATATTTTGAATAAGTAAATAAAATATGAATTCTGAAATTTTCATGTTGTCTTCAAATTTCTAACATTGCAGAAAGTTTGACATTGAAAAACATTCCCATCTACAACTCTTATATTTGCTATGTTTGCATTCCCTGGGTGACCTTGGCTGCTCAGTTCTCTGGATGCTGAAACTATTTCTAAATGCTAAATTGAAGTTTTAAATTACTGCAATGCTAGCAATTTGGGAAATGAAGCAAAATTTCATTGATGTGAAATGTGAACAATAATCTGAACATCCAGCTCAGTGAAGTGAGGAGTTATATTGCAAGTCACTATCCAAGTCACTTCCAGTAATTAATAGATTCTCATGACACTCATGCAGTTACATTTTATACAGTATTTACAAGAGCTCACTGAATGAAAAATTGTAATTTGAGTTTAGGAAAAAAGTGGTATTTTCTCTGTAGAAGTATAATGTCAGTGCAATGGTAGACAGTAAATGAAAAACAACTGCATTTTTATTTTTATTTTATTTTATTTTTGCACTCCCAATCTGTCCTGAAGAAGGTCCCTCATCCATTCCGACCTTCTTGGTCTTTGGGACAATTGTAGCTATTGAGGTATATACAGAATCTTTTCCTGACATCTGGTGCACTTTTCATTGAAAACCTTTAACAATGAGAAACTGACAACATGCTGAAATCTCCAGTTCCTTCATCCTTTCTTCATTTGATTTCTCAACTTTTCACCTTGTTCAACTTCTCCATGATTTATCAGCCACTTTTTCCCCTTGAAATGTAATGTTCACTGATCCAACCAGTACAAAATGACAATCAGACAGAGGCTAAGAATACTCAGGCTAATTTAAGGGTCTTGATGCCAAGGAAGAAACATAAAGAACTGGAAAAGAAGACAGAAGTTGCTGCTGCTGGGCATATGTCCATTGCTCAGACAACCCACTTATATCAGCAGTTGATTGCAACACCACTGAGATATCAGCAGTTAATCAGTTACCTGAGGAAGCTCTATTTTATCTAGATCAGGAGTGGGCAACTGCAAGCAGAACCAATTTTAACTTCCTTAGCTTACCTGGCAGGCTGCAACAGCACATTTCAGCACATCCAGCCTCCATATTAGCCAATACTTTTTCTTTTATGTAAGTTTTGGGGAAGTTGGAGGGCCTTGAAGAGTTCAGGTACTAAACTGTTGCCTTTTTAGGTGGTTTGTGGAGATTTTGGGTGGTTTGGTAGCAAAAAAATAGGCCTAGAATCAGCGTCAAAAAAATGGAGAGGAGACTGAAAAATGTGGAGAGACTTCTTAGAGGTCCTGCAGGCTGTGGTTAAAGGTTCTAAGGGCCACGTATGATCCATAGGCCACTCTTTGAGCAGCCTGATATAAATGGAGAATAAATACCTATAGTCAAGCTTTGGCAATCCATGACTCATATATCACCTGGCATCTTGTTCAGTGTTTATGAATCTTTAAGACAGACTTACAAACCCATAATTTTTTAGGATTCAAATTTACAGTCTTTTCCCAGTGCAATGATTGACTATACTCCCAAAAACCTATTGTATAAACCTGGCACCTCTGCCAATAGAGGATTGTCTTAAACACTAATGTGTGTGGTGGCAAACAAAGAAGCTTCCAGCTTTCCCCCATCAGTGAGGTGCTTTACAACAGCAAGGAACTTTGGGACTGTCACATTTGCTGTCACAAAGTACAAGGAAGAGGGCTGGAAGCATCTTTGCTCATTGCTCCCTTCCCCTCAAATATCATAAAACCTTTAAGAAAATATGGTGCCAAATGTACATACAGTCAGAACTTCGTATCCATGGGGGAATCCATTCCAGATCAACCCACATATACAAATATAGTGAGACTCAAGTCCCATTGTCCATAATGGTGCCAAATGTGCACGCAGCTGCTAGCATGGCTGCATGCGTGCACTGGAATTGGGGACAATGGGGCTTGCCTTTCACAGATGCTTAAATCTGAGGATGGCAAGCCCATGGATAATGAGGCCCCAGTGTAGCAGATGTGGTGGCTTTGGCCCTGAGATCTAGTTACAGTGTTGGAGCACAATCATCATAACTATGCCAAATGACATAGAATCTCAGCCATCCTCTTTAGCACATACCAAACAATGGCAAATTTTAGAAAACATTTGAAGGTAGAATAAAGAGGCTGAGGTCCTAGATGGTGCACATAGAGTATACCTGCTCTGTCTATTCAACTCCATGCTTTACTTCCAGACAAATGCCAAACCCTGTAGAGCTGTTGCTAAAGCTGTTAAACAAATATAATTATTAAACAGCACTGGAAGGGGAATGAAGGGAAGGGTGTGACTTGAAACTGAGGACAGTCTGTGATGCCCTACAGTTCACTGGAGAGTGGCAGAAGAAAAACTATTTCATTCATCTGTCTCTCTATCTAGCAAATTGTGGTGGGAGGAAGAGGCAATGCCATTGCCTCCCTATCCCTTCCCTGCCCCTATAGCAATGGCCATACTGGGCTTCTTTGTTGCCTGGAGGAGCAATTTTGGAAGAAACACAAAAGAATAGAAAATAGCCTCTACACCCCACCCAAAACAAGACAGCATATGTATGTCACTAACAGGATTCTAGTAAAAAAAAGTCTATGCAACTAGAAATACAGAAAAACAGTCATTTTCATTTATAAGAAAATAAAAATGAAACATGCTAGATCACATCAAAGGAAGCCTATCTAGTGCAATATCTTGCTCAAACATTATCCAATTTTGTGGGTTCACTGATACCCAGTACCCAATTTAAGGATGTCATTGGGGGGGCGTTCATATTTTGATTGATATCTTTGATCTGTTGTCTTCATGATATCAGCAGCTCATGGCCAAAGTGTGTGAGGGGAGCAGCTCAACCCCAGAGTAGCAAGATGCAGTGTTGCTTCTACTGGGACCACAAAACACCCTTGCATTACAACACTGTATTATGGACATTTTAATCATTATTAAGTGGAATAGTCAAAATGACATTTATAGCACGGGTCCAAGGTCTTATGTCATCATCTATGTATTAAGCAGTTTCATCACTTTTTCTGTATTGCTGCAGAACAAAGCTGCAAAAATAAGGTCTCAAAACAGTATTTCCTCCGTCCTTCTCTCCCCTCTCCTTCCCTCCCTCCCCATGCTGTGAAAGAAACTGACTATTTTGCAGACTATTGGATATTTACCAAGCTCTGTGCCAAATATGATTATAGGGATGAAGGAAAAGGCAAAATGTAATCTCCCCTGGCCTGTTTTTAGTTCATATTTTGCCCTTTCAAGATAGATCTTTCTGACCTATTGAGAAATGGCTGCAGTTCATCTAAAGTGTGTTTTATTCCTTAATAATGAACTGTGCCAACTTCCATCTTGTTGAAGATTCAAGAGAAGCTGCTTTGTATATTAAGATATTTCCCACATCCTTCTTCCCCAGCCCCTCCTAGTCTATGCTCTTAGAATACAGTCAAAGCCCTGATGTTTATTCATGTGGCTTTACTTCAGCATTCCATTTTCAACTGGATTTCTATGGAACAGGAATGTTTGCAATTCAGCAATACATTTCAATTCCTGTTCATGTGGTGATGAGTTTAAAAATAATGCCAATTTTCAGATGCCTTTCAGTTTAGGTATATTTTGCCAGCCAGCCAGCTTTCCGCATCCTAAACCCTGGCATTAGTGATAGAGAATGTTTCACGGGTAAGTATTTGTCATTCAGATAACACCACCTTTTAATCTTTCCTTGCCTTGGGTGCTAGTATGTGATCAGACTTGGGAAATATGCCACTTTTTAAAAAAAACACACACACACTTTCTCTCACACATGCTAATTTAAATAATGCTGTGCATTTATCTAATGTTCTTGTTCTACTTGTGGGCTTGCTGGAGGGACATCTGTTTGGCTACTGTGTGAAGCAGATGCCAAACTACATAGGTCTGATCTATCAGAACTGCTATGACATCTACAGTGTTCCAAAAATATTATTGTACTAGCAAAAACATCCTGTGCTCTCCTTACCATGGGAAAAATGTCTTTAACTGAACCTAGCAAACTGCACCTCTGGAGGAAAAAATGGGGCCTTTGCTACATTCTGTCTAGAAATAAAAGAGCTCAGCCTTTAGGTGGGAATAAAATAGTTCTGTTTGTCTTGGTAGTTGGTCTGGATGTTCTTTGAGAAAAGAAATGTCATCTGGTTGTTTAAAAGAAAACTTGAGAACTTTAGTAACAGATAGAACAACGAACAGGAACATTCCCATCACCTGTTTTCAACCGTTTTGCTACCATTTCAGTAGCTATAGCTCCATCCTATGCAATCTTTGGAGTTTTTGTCCAAAGTGTAGTTCAGGGTAGTACACTAGAGCTTTCTAACAAGAAATTATGAGATTATCACTTAATTACAAGTCCTAGGATTGATTCTGTACAATTATGCCATGGCAGCTGAAATGGTATCAAACTTCTATAATTAAATACTATAAATACACCCCTTCCTCAAAATGTTGAGAATACTTGTACCTATTCAATTTGTCTGGTGAAAATGACAAATTTGCTTTTGGTCAATCAACCAAAATGTGAAGATTTCTGGACATTTAAGGCAGAATGAACTTGCAAAAACTATTTAGTAGGGGGGAGTCTAGATGCAAAAGAAGGTTCAACTGGTGTGTCTCCATTTCATAGTGTTAACTCAATATTACAAGTAAGGGCAGGACTGGAACTGGAGAAATAATGGCTTCCCTAGCCACACATGTCATAGAATAAGACCCAAATATTGTCTTCACATTCTGAGCAGCTTTTAGCTGATGGAAAAATAATCTTATATGCATAATGTAGGTTAAGGGCATAAGAAACACATATGTAGGGAACTGATGAGGCAAATGCACAAAACTCTGGTTCTGTACTAACAAGCTAGATCCTATACACTCCAGATTATTTTGCAAGTTCCAAGTCCAAATTTCCAAAATATTTCAAGACAAGCTATTTTCTTTTAAAGAAATCATGACTGGATTACTATTTTCTCATTGAAATGGTTTGCCTCTGAATCATCCCCAAAGCCAAGCCTGGGCAGAAACCTCAGAGTGGGAGGCTGGAGCCCCATTAGCTAGAGGGAGCCATAGCCAGCGCCAGAGCTGGGGCTTGGATCTTGGAGCCCCATCTCAGGTCCAGTACTCGGGACAGAACCTCCAGGCTCTGATACGCAAGCCCCAGCCCTGGCTCTGTCTCCCTCCAGCCAACAGGGCTCCAGCCTCTGCCTCTGAACCGGCCTCGAAGCCAAGCCTGGGGAAGAAGCCTTGGAGAGGGAAGGAAGGAGGGAGGGAAGACTTCAGTGTATTTGTTCCTGTTGGCAGCACCGCCACGTGGTGATGCTACCACAAGTGACAATGGGACTTGAGCCTCTATAGATTTTGTTATCAGTGGGGGAGGGGTCTGGAATGGATTCCCACAGATACCGATGGCCAACTGTACATGCAGAGAGAAGCTCCTTTCTGATAAATCACTTGCTCTTTTAGTTTAATGAGCCCTTCTGTTGTTCCATAGATTCTTGTGGTATATTTGATACTATAGCTCTCAATCCTCAAGGATATGTCCAAACTATAGAGTAAAATTTTTCTAGTTCCCAGAGCTATAATCTACAAAGCAAATCTCATGTGCAGATAATCAATTAACTTTCACTTATTTTGAAATGCTATTCTGCAGGGTTTTTTTCTGTACAGTTGTTAGCTTGGATGAAATTGGATAGATTAAGTCAATATAGATGTTTGCAATTCTAATACCAATTTACACAGTCAATTTGACAGAATGTCTTCTGGAGGATAGCTCTCATTGATAATTACATTTTAGACCACAATCTAGCCTATACATGAAGTGGTATAATAGAAATTTTGTGTAAACTGGAATCTTATCATCATTAAGAAGTCAAATGATTTCTGACTGTTGTATAATCTATATTTTCCAATTTTCTATATCAAACTCAGTACCTAGTTCTGGTCTCAATCCTATTCCTATTCATATCTTATCACCACTTTTTTGTCCCTGCTTCTCAAAGGCAGGCACAAAAGGAGGAGAAGGGTATTGGAATAGAAGCAGAAAGAGACACCCATTTTCCTCAGCTTTCATCCTGATCAAGGAAATCAGACCACAGATACATTTTCTTCAATGATCCACCTGAAATCCTAAAATAGTACAGAAAAAAAAATACCTAGGTGATATGAATAGTTTATAAAAAAATTCACTTCACACAAAAGATAACCCAGTTGGTCCTCTTGCAAGAAATAAAACCAATCAGTTACATTATGTCAAAAAACAAGAGCTGAATGAGCTAGAATTTTCTCAGCCTCTTTGTAAAATTCTGTCATTTTTAGATTACCTTCTTAATGGTTATAACTTTTGTGTGCCTTACAGGTTGCCTTATTACTGTTTGCAGACATTACAGCACAAATAAAAACTAAGCATGGAAGAGAGTATACTTACCTAATTGTCTGTTTCATGCTCTTTAAATAATTTGTCTTTTCAATCTAAGTAGTAATTACAAAAATCTTGTGTGACAACATTTACAAAATAATTACAAATAAATTTGCAAAACTAAACCCAAAGCCCAGCAATGGCTTTATTGGTTGATTTGCTAGTGGATTCTACTGTTCAGTGCTGCAAGGCAACCAACCAAGGACTTCATGAGGGAAATACATATCTTTTTCAACAAGGAAAGGGATGTTGGAACCAATGGAGAATCATTCTGCAGCACCTTCACTGAGGCCAAGCACTAGTATACAGACTATGGGCCGATAACTAGTCTGCAAACATTGTGACCAGGTATTTTCTCAGAGTACATGCAGAAACTCCAACCTGTTCTGAGGACACACCTGTAAAGCATCTTGTGGCCTTGGCAGTAGTGTATTATTGTGTATTATTGGAGTTAATTATCCATTTCCAGACAGAATTAGGTGAAAGACAGGTTTTCTTGCATAGACAAGAATCAAAAATTTAGTTAGTTATGTGCCACATTTCTCCTGGAAAGGGACCCAAGGTGGATCAAAGATAAAATCAGTTAAAAATATTACAATAAAAATTTCAAAACAATTAAAATTGTTTTTAAAGCTGGGAGGGGGCAAGACTAGCCACCTGTGGAAGAACATTCCAGAGGGCAGGAGAAGCCACTGAGAAGGCTTGCGCTCATGTCTTCACCAAGCAAGGCTGTGATTGCGGCAGGACTGAGAGAAAGCCTTTCTCTGAAGACCGTAAACTTCTTAGGGGTTTCTATGGGGAGATACATTCCTTCTGGACCCAAGCCTTATAGAGCTTTATAGGTCATGCCCAGCACTTTGAACTGTGCCCGAAAAGGAACTGGTAGACAGTGAAGTTGTTTCAATAAGGGAGTTGTATGCTCCTTAAGACTGGCCCCAATCAACAGTCCACCAAATTTTGAAGCCACTGAAGTTTCTGAACAGTTTCCAAAAAATGCCCCACATATAGGTGAAACATACTGCCCCAAAGGAATGGCTTGCTGCTGGCCCTTTGAATGCTAAATCAGGGCCATGGCAACAGCCCCAATCCTGTGTTTTTCTGGACCAAAAAAGGTGCCCTGTCTGCCACCACAACACTTTTCCATACACTCTTTGGTGTGTACCATATGAACATTGTGCCAAAGGAGCACAGTAATGCTGACCACCATGTTGTCGGGCTAGTGGTGTGACACTGGTTTGGGGGTTGGCATCAGGGCATGCATAATCCAAACGATTACTGCTGGTCTGTACAGCAGTGCATTACAGTAATCCAAGTGGGATTTAATTAAGGACAAATATGATGTTTTAAGGCATGGGCACAGCTGGTGCACTAGTTTTTAGCAGTGGAAATGCACTCCTGGCCACTGCTGCAACCTGGGCATGCAGGCTCAGAGTTGAGTCCAAGAGAACACTCAAACTGTGAGCCTGAGATTTCAGGGGGAATGTAACCCCATTCAGCACAGGCAGAGTCCCTGTTCCCTGACCTGCCTTACGACCAGGAGCACACCTGCTTTTTCTCTCTGGATTAAGTTTCCGTTGGCTTGCCTTCATCCATTCTGTTATTGACAGCAGACATTGGCTCAGTATGGAGACAGCTAATATTACTTCAAAATCTATAAATATGAACCCATTGGTAGTCATAGTCCACTTCTATTTTTCTCAAGAAGCTTTCCAGAATGTCTAGAACTGTTTGCCAGTTTATATGTATTTGAGATCTAATCCAATGAATCCCTCAGGCACAGTTGTGTAATAAAAAATAATGAGTAAAAGTGATTGTAAAACCCCCAAATTCAATAGTTAAACAAGCATACAAACACTGCTCCTTAAAACCAAATACTAATTTATCATTCCTTATGGCTGGCTACATGCAACATATTCACAGTCTTAAAAATATTGATAGGATTAAGCATTACACAGAGATGCAGAGGTGGAGTCAAGCCAGTGTTGTTTCAAACTGGACCATCCGAGCCTCTGAAACAAGTTATGTTCAGAAGAAGAGAAAGGACAGAATTGCTACTTCTCTGCACATGCTGTAGAAGAGAAAGCAACAGTAGGCTATTTTACAAGTTGGGACAATATTCTACTTTTCCCTTCTAGCCCTCATAGTTTTTCTGTCGGTTCCATGGGTAGCTTATGAAATAAACAGAAAATGCATCTCTTCCCCAATCACACCCACACAAACATCACATTTCAAGGTGAGGTGCTCCAACTACTTTGCCTATGATTTTCTCCTAATGTGGTAATACTTTATGGCAAATTATGGTGGTTTCTCTGTTAAACATAGATTTTTATAACAGGTGAAATCTTAGTGGGCAGTTACAAATGTATAAGCTAGACTTATGCACTTCTAACTGTGTATGATCATGGCACTATTGCCATAGTCATAAATCCCTCTCCTTCCTATCTTAAATCAGCAGCCACATAGACCAATGGCAGTCTGTTCTTCTAGAAATTGGGGTACTAGAGGATAATATTTCCAGCCCCCTCCCATCCAGCAAACAAGGTTGTGACAATGAGAAGCAGGAACAAACTCCTATTCATGCTTTAGATCACTGGCTGTTAAACTAGATTTGGGGAGCTGATCAGAAAATAATATGTAGTTATACATAACTATTATGCCTGTGATATAGGATCTTGGTCAACATGTCTCAACAGATGAAAACTGAAGCAGATGTGATGCGAATTCCAAAACCATCTATCTGTCTATGCAAGTGAAAAGGATAGTTTTCTCATACTTAACCCAATCATATGTTCTTAAACACTGGCGCATCCGAGAATGACTCAGTGAAGGCCACTGATTTCATTTATGTCATAATTAAAGTAAAATAACGCATAATGATCTCTTTTGACCTTTGAATGTTTTGATTGCTTGGATAAAGATAATCTCAACCTTCGTCAGCAGGTCACATTTGTATATTTCTTTTAGCAACTTTCATTTAGCTAATAAGTCATAGCCTGATACACATGGGCAAAATGATGTGGCTTTAGGCCTCATTGGGAGCCTGCTGTTCCTTCCAGTGGCCCTGTTTCAGGACTGCAGTGGTGGCCCAGATCAGGGCCTGGCCCATGCAGTCACCTCAGTCCTGGTACAAACACCACTGGTACAGTCCCAGCATGGTCCTTTTGGCCTATCTGTTTTGAGTCTTAGGACACTTTTCTGTACTTGTTAATATTTGCAGTTAGCTCCAGCTCACAAGGATACATGGCCTAAAGAAAATGATTTCATTGCAATAGGATAAACAATGAATTCAGACAAGTGTAAAAAAAATTATGGATAGGAATTTAGAGACAATGGAATGTTAGACTGAAATATCAGTGTGCAAAGGGATCTTGCAGCACTTTTCAGACTAACTATACAAAAGATGTTGTAGTGTGAGATTTCACAGACTTGGACTACTTCCTAAGATCCAAGTCCTCATGGAGAGGAGATTGATGTCAGGCCCTCTGTTGGATGCATGGAGATGCTGTACACAAAAAGAAGGTTCAAAATAACAATGAAAGAGAGAGACGTATACTAATTTTGTGAATCCACTTTTTAAAAGTCTGGAAAAGTGCTAGAATGATAAATGCATCAGATTTGTCACTTTTAGTCTATCCAAGATAATTAGACTTCTGTGCATAAGGTTTTATTGCCACATAAAACATTCAACATTGTGCTCCAGAGAAACAAAGTGGAAGATGAATGTGTCCAGCACAGCATGCAGTGTTGATTGCATCAATTAACAAATTTCAAGTCAATAAAAATAAGCCATATTTACCTTAATAAGGTTTACATAGTTATGATTACTAATTTCATTCCTCTTCCCTTCACCCAAAAAAGCATGCTGCAACATTTAAAATATCAGTTTATCTAAGGGCAATTAAATTATAGTTAAATTATAGTTGTACTCTGATTATGTTTTTAAGTTCACAGTGAGCAGCAAATAAGACCTGTCTAGTTGATTATTTAATTAATCAGGGGAAATGAACAAGTACTGGAATGATTAAACAATATCTGAGCAATTCTAAAAGCATAAGAATCTTGCATATTTTAGATCTAGACATGTACATTTGTCTATTTCAAACCTCAACCTCATATCAACATTGCCATTGACTATTCATACCAGCATTTTGTTTAACAGTTAGCATTGCCACAATTGTGTGAAGTCTCATGTCTAAGGCCCGGTACAGACGGGCCTCATGGCACGTCTTGATGACATGCTAGGGTTGCCTTGGGGCGTCGTTTACAGACGCCCCACACCCCACACATCTTCCATACGTCAAAATGGTGGCGCCTTGTACAGATGGGTGCCACCATTTTGATGTGACGGATGCCTAGAGTCCGCACGTCACGGCACCATAATAAAGTTGCAATTGTGCCATTGGCGTACTGCAGCATCATTATGGCACCGCAAAAAGAACCTGCTTTTTGCGGGTTCTTTTTGCTTTGTGAGGAAGCCACACGGTTTGTCCACTGCAGCTTCTTTGTGGAGCAAACCAGGGCACCGGCAGACCACCCTTTTTGGGCGGTCTGTATCAGGCCTAAGTTTTGCTTCCTGCTAGAAGAAAAGCTGCAGTTGCAAAGACTAATTATATCTGAGGGCCAAATAGATAATACTATAATCACATTTTACCACCCTCTAGTGGTGAAAGTTGTCAGCTTGTCATCACATTTGCTTTCCTCACTGACATATCTCACATTTAGTGGACTGAGTCCTGTGACTGGTCATTAGAATGTAACCATTGGCCTAAACTGCAAGCCTGATCACTGGGCCCATTGGAAATCCCATTGTTGGACAGAAAGCAAGTCAAACCATCAGAATGAACATTCCCTTTAACATCTAATTTGACCCTGGCTGAAATTGTAGAATTGCACTACCTATGCAACAGATATCACCAAAAGGAATAGGTTGCTAATTTGTCCCCATCTGCCTCTGATACTCATATTTGACATTGCTTTCCAAAAACAAAACAGAAATTCTGTATTTTTAATTGATTCTTATGAGCCCATGGCAAAGAAAAAACCTTTCACCATGAATCTATATTCTTAGTCTTAACTTTACAATGAACAAAATATTGGATAATAGTGACAGATACATTTTTAAGCAAATAAAAATACCAATTCAAAGTATAAATTATCGGGAATGATGTCTGGAAAAAAAGAACTATTAAAATCTCACTCTTTGATAATAAAAGGTCTTATGGTTGTAGTTTTATTTGTCAGTCCAGTTTTTAATAAAGCCTGAGTTGGATATATAAAGTAACTTAGAATGATCATTACCAGCAGGGACAACTGATTTATTGTACAGAGTGAAGTTTAATACTTAAATAATTAAAGTACATTTATGAGCTTTCCAAGATTAAACATGATGGTTGTATTGAGTTTCTTGATTTCAAACCCATTTTTCCTACTGACTGCAGTTTGTTGATCCATACATAATTTGCCATTTTAAAGGTGGCCTTCCTATTGTAAACTGTCCACACTAAAAAGTATTTTGAAAAAAATAAAAAGAATAAAATCAATGCAGTCTGGCCTTGGACAGAAAGTGGTAGAACTGGAGATTTGTGTGTATGATTGAAAAGGAGTTACGATAACAAAGGCAATATTGAATAAGCAGTGAAATTGCATGTGTCTGAATTTCTGCTGTGGGTGTCATAAAACAAAAGCACTTTAGGCTTTGAAATTATGATTCTACAAAATTCAACTTATGTCAGAAAAAAAGAGAGGTAAACATTTATTTTCAGAGCTGAGAGCACCAAAAAATTAATATTTCTGTACATATGCCCATTTATTTCTCCTTTGATACCTGAACACTACAAGATGAGGCATCATTTAGAAAGCTACTCACTGTATAATTTTATCACATATTGATAGTGTGGCCTAAATCCAATTGCTAGTCCCAAATGGAATAGACCCATTTGGTGTCAATGTTGTGGCTCGTGTGCTGCGCCCATAACCCTTGTTGGGACCTATGGAAATGATGCGCAGTGTCCACCACGACCACCTGCAGAGTTCAACCACGTCAACAGGATGCCAAGAAGAAGGAATCTGTGAAGATGTCTTCAACTAATAATGACTCTTACAAGTCTTCATTCTAAACGAGGACTTTAATCTTCCTTTGCAGTATTTACAATATAGATATACACAGTGTATTTGACATCCGTCTCTAATACACACTATTTACACCAACCAACAATAACACAACCTCTGAGGCAGCCACATTAACACACAACCATCTCACTGCCTCTCAGTAACAGACACAGCCCACTCCAAGGCATCAACTGTCTCTCTGCCTCTCAGTGACAGTTGAGAACTGACAGTTGACAGTTGCATCAACATTCCGATTTGAATGCTGACACATTAGCTGCCACTGGAGCTCCAAATTATCTGCACAACAGCTCCCCCTAGTGGCCACACCAATGTCATTTCCTGACAGTCAATTGGTGTTAACACTTCAGAAAATGGCATTGCTCTAATGTGGCTACTCTAGTTGGAACTAGCTATTGGATTTTTGTTGTTAACTGCCTTCAAGTCAACTTCAACTCACAGTGAACATGTGAATGAGATGTCACCAAGACCCCCTATCCTCTACCACTCTGCTCAGAACTATTATTTCATTCTGTGAACAGGAAACCCTGGTATTCATAAAAATAATATGACTGATACTGGCTACTGTTGTGCCATCATTTTCCAGGGAAGAATCCATCTTGGAACAGATGTGACATGAGGCAAGAGAGGAATGGGAATCACGCAGAACTCCAAATACTGAAGATTTCCACACCTGTCTGCATCACTGCTAAAATGTCCGTCAAACGTTGCTCAAAGGTGGAGGAAGCACGCATGTCTGGAAACCAGGCACACTTCCTCAATTGTCAGGAAAATGTCACTCCCTCTAGTGTCCCTCAATCATCACAAAGGGAGTGGATTTCCTATGAACGCAAACCTTGCATTCATTGGAAATTCGCTCCCCAGGAATGATTCAGGGATGCAAAGGAGGGAGCGACGTTTCCCTGATGATTGAGGAAGCATGCCTGTCTTCCAGACACGCGTGCTTCCTCCACCTTTTCAGGATGATTGATGGACATTTTAGCAACGATTCAAGCAGGTATGGAAATCTTTGTTGTTGAATTTCAGCTCCCAGCATTCTTAAACATTGCCTATGCTGAATGAAGCTGCTGAAACTCGCAGTCCAACAATATCTTGATGGGCCAAATGATTCCCATTTCCGAAGGAAGGGAAATGTCCCAGCCTCCACTGGTTAACAAATTTGGGATAGGAAGAAGGTTTCTGTCATGTGACTTCTGTACTTGTTGCAGGACTAATCCAGCCATTTTCCTGCCTTAGATGAAAGAGCCATTGGCATACATGCCCCACTCACCCAAGACATGGTGCTCAAAACCACCAAGTTATTTTGGTACACGAGACAGAAAAATCCCACAAGCATCTGTCCCCTTCTATGGTAGTAAAATAAGAAACTGAATAATCTACTCATTTGCTATCCTGTAGAATGACTCCCCTATACCACCTACCTGAGACAACTATCCCTGTCAGAGATATAGCTGGGAGGGGATGACAAAATAGGCGATTTGCCCCTGTAAATAAGGATTCCACCCCTTCAAATGAAATTTTATTTCTGTCTTCACATTTCTAGCATTCCAGAGACTGAGACATTAAAATTCATCCACACCAAGAACTGTTATATTTGATGCATTTACATTCTCTCTGTAATTCTGTGTGTCCCTTTTCTTTGGGTGCTTAAACTTATTTTTCTAAATGGTTATGTAAAGTTTTAAATTAATGCAATGTTAGAAATTCAGAGACTGAAGAAAAATTTCATATGGGGGGCAGAATTATTATTATTTGTTGTTGTTGTTAGCTGCCTACATATCAACCTGGATTCATGGCGATCTGTGAATGAAATGTCTCCATCCCCCCCAACCCCCACTGCTCTGTTCAGGTTCTGTAGGCTCAGGCCCACAGTCTCCCTGACTGTGTCTATCCATCTGGTGTGCTGTCTTCCTCTCTTTCTATTGTCTTCCCTCTTCCCCAGCATCATTGGTGTTTATCACAAGGAGGTTTTTGCAGCTCAGATCCGGGGTGACTCCTGGTTCAGCTATGCAAATTCACATTATAATGTGAATGTTTTATCACACCTGGTTGCCTTTCCATTGCCCTTCCGAATCGAGGGGGAATCGATGCGGATTCAAGCAAAGTGGAGTGAGTGTAAATTGTGTTACCACACCGGTGGGATTAAACTATTTGAATTGGCACCCTTGCACATGCTCAGTGGGGGTCTGAACGCATCGTGACCTTGTACGTTTCTGGGGTGGAAAGGGTGCAAGTTCTTATTCCCTGTTTCGCATAATTGCATGATTGCGTGAATATTTGCCTCATGAATATTTTTGTATCTTCTTCTTCCTCATTTTTTATTTTCCCTTCCATTTCAGCAATTTTAACACACACATAGATATATAGATATACAGATAGATAGATGTACATACATACATTTCTGTAATTTCACATTCACGCACATACACACACATATATATATTCCCAAAAAATGAGTTGCCCTGAAAGTTGCCCTAAAATTGAAAGAAACACCGAAAGGAAATGGGGGGGAAATTGCAGCGCCGCATCATGGGAAATTTACAACCCAGGGGGGTTGCGGTGGTGTACCAGAGCAGAAGCAAAGTTGCATTACACACCAGACCAATTCGGAGTGAAATTGAAGTGAGTTTGTTTGATTGATTGATTGATTGATTGAAATTTTATTTCTATACCGCCGTTCCTATGATCACGGCGGTTAACAAACAGTACAAATATAATACAATACAATGGAAACGATTTCTGTGAATTCACTTTTTTCCAAATTCATCAAAATGAGGAGTCACTTTGGATTCACTGCAGAAGCCCCACGGAAGGAGCCCCCATAGAAAGGAATCATGTGTGATAACACATATTGTCTTTTCTAATCTCATCTCATTATGTGTTTTGCCATCTCATTATGTGGCCAAAGTATGACAGCCGTAATTTAGTCATCTTGGCTTCCAGGGAGAGTTCAGGATTGATTTTTTTTTTCTAGGATCCAACTGTTTATCTTTTTGACTGTGCCTGGTATCCTCCGCACCACATTTCAGCACAGCATCTTTTTCAGCACCACATCTCAAATGAATTATTTTATTCCTATTTGCTTTCTTCAATGTCCATTGAAGCTGTACATGGTAATAGGGAATACAATGGCTTGAATAATGGCTCCATGGTCATTATTGTTTTCTTTATTTTTAACATTAGGCCTGCCTTTGTGCTTTCTTCTTTGACTTTCTTTAGTGATTGTTTCAAGTTTATGATACTTTCCACTAGTAGTATGGTGTCATCTGCATATCTTAAATTGTTGTTGTCGCTTCCTAGTATTTTCAATGCTACATTCTTATTCTTATTCTTATTCTTATTATTTTCTTATATCCTGCCTTTCTTCCATAGTGACTCAAGGCGGCGAACAACATGTATAAAACAATACCATTTTTAAAAGTACAAGAATATTAAAATATATAAATTAAAATTTAAAAAATAATTAAACAATTTTAAGTATAATATGTTGAAATAAAAACGATTAAAATTTGTAACATTACCAAACATTAAAAATCCAATCTTTCTCAGTTCGCAAAGGCCTGCCAGCACAAGAATGTCTTCACCTGTCACCGGAAGGACAGCAGGGATGGAGCCATCCTGACCTCTCTAGGGTGGGAGTTCCAAAGCTTATTAGGGTTAATGCCCATCTCCCCCAGTGGCTACACTTCTGACTGTAGTCTGCCTAATAGTAGTCTTGGCCCTGCTCTCCTGTAAGCTATAAAAATGATGAACCATGTGCCAAAATTGCTGGTGGCTTCTGTCAGGTGGGTGGTGAATCTGCTCCATTTTTTAATCTGAACTTTAAATGTCTGAGCCCCCAAGAGGTTCAGCACCCTGAGAACTGTAAAGTACCCAGTACTAATCCACCCACTCACTCATTCATATGAGAGTCACCAGTAACCAAGCTCTTCCAATTGCATATACTAAAGAGCTGTTGAAGGGAAGCAAAAAAAAAAAGCAAAAAGGGAAGCCAAGAGAAAAACCAGTCCCCATATGCTTTCTTCCAAGACTCATTTCTCTGGCTATCACAAGAGTTCAAGATCATGCCATCACTATGGTGACTGCTGAATGAGGTTTTGTACTATTATATATTTGTAGACAAATAAACAGCATCTCATGGAAAAGCAGGCAAAGCATTTTTGGTCTGCTAGTAGGCCATGAATACTTTAAGACACATTAGAAGTCTCACTGCTAACCAGACCTTTCCAAAGAAAAACCTAAAAATAGAGAACAATATTCTCCTAGGTTACCCAGCTTGAGGTACATGACTAAATTTCTCTGTTGAAAATCTCTTTCTTCTCCATTCTTTTCTTGTTACTTCCTTTTTATGTTATTCTTTCTATTTAATGCTTTTGCTGAACCCCCTTTGTATCCTTGACTACTACTCCTTAAGCGTACATTTTCCTGTATTTTTGATTTTCCCTTCAGTAGTATGATCCTACCTATGAAAGAAGACCAACAGCGCTTTGGCAAGACTGCATGGGGTTCCCCACCCCTCTCTAACATTGCCCTTGTGGGTTATTACTAAAAATGACTCATCTCCAGAAATGCAGCCAGTTTCTGGGACACTTCTAAAGGGACCCTCTTCCTAGTCTGACATTTATTCATGCTATAAAACACTGCATTCTTGTGAAGTCGAAGGCTTTCATGGCTGGCATCCATAGTTTTTTGTGGGTTTTTTGGGGTATGTGGCCATGTTCTAGAAGAGTTTCTTCCTGACGTTTCGCAAGCATCTATGGCTGGCATCTTCAGAGATACTGCATTCTTATTTATATACAACTAAAGTAACTGCAGTGGCTCAAGTGATTAAGACACTGACTCTGTTGATTGCAAGATTGGCAGGTTGAGGCCCAGGCGTCACATGCTGGGGTGAGCTCTTGTCTCTAGTCCCAGTTTCTGCCAATCTAACAGTTCAAAAGCATGCAAATGGAAGTAGATAAATAGGTACCACTTCTCAGTGGGAAGGTAACAGTGTTCAGTGCAGTCATGCTGGCCACATGACCACCAGAGCAGTCCTTGGACAACGCTGGCTCTTCGGCTTAGAAACGGAGATGAGCACTGCCCCCTACAGTCGGTTATGACTAGATATTCATGTCAAGGGACTGCTTTACCTTTTTTAAGTAACTGAGGCTTACTTTGGAGTAACTATGAATAGGACTGAAATAAATAAGTCATACACCAGTGGAAGTAGTTTTAAAGATGTTGTGGAGGAGGTATCCTGTATCCTACTGTACAATGGGATACTGACCACAGCTGCATCCTTACCTCCAGCTGGATTGGCTGGAGCAGTACATCTAGTAGCCATCCAGATGTTCTTGTGCACTCACACCTGGTCTGGGAGTGATGACTGCTTTTTCACTTGCTCCAGGTACACAAGGGCTGCTGACAGCTCCCAGGCAGACCTTCACAGTCAATAAGTAGCTGAGCTTTTGCACCCAGAAAAGAAACCATCACTGATGTAGAGCTACAATAGTAAAGAGTTATGTTCAGCCAGTGGGTATACTGGAGTTTGGCTTTAAAGGGATTTAAATATGCTTTTTAATTCAATAATATTTTAATATTATAATGTGGTTAATTGTCTGTTTTTAACATTATCATTATATTGCTGCCTGATGAATATTAGGCAATTAAAAAACTGAAAACCTTATAGTTTTGAAATCAAATTTTATATTTGGAATTTTGACACTTTTAGGTTGCAGTCACAGGTTTCCATGGGAGCCCCATTCAATTCAATACAATTCCGAGTAGACATATATAGGTTACACTGTTGATTTAATGAAAAAGATAATTAATTAATTAATTAATTAATTTTGCTGTAGCTCTGCTTTCATTTTTCTCTATTCTTTGTAGAACCTCTACAGGAAAAAATATTGCTTTAATGTTGTGATTACTTTTTTAAATAATCAGAGAACTGTCATTAGATTCTAGCTAAGGCCTGATCTATTGTAGCATCTGAAAGAAGGATTGTATACCATGAATACCCATGCTGTAAAAATAAAACAAATCTTTTTGTGATCCACATAACAAATCTTCCATTTTGTTAATTCTCTGCATATAACGCTGTAACACAGAGAAATGTATAACTATTGGGTGTAAAAATTCTTATCAAAGACCTACAGTAGTCATTTTTAACGTAATGCCATTTTGAGGTAAGTAAACAATTGCACATTACCTATCCCATAATACTGTTATATACAGAACCCAAAATTATCTGATTGCCCCACTGAATCAGTACAGAACTTCAGACTTGTTATTTCTTTCTTTCTTTCTTTCTTTCTTTCTTTATTTATTTATTTATTTTTATACCGCCTCTCCAACAGGATCGAGGCAGCTTACAACAGTGATAAAATACAATATAAAATACATCATATGCTATAAAAATACATTCCTTGATCCCCTCCATCCTAAAACAACACATAATAAATCCTCATAACAATAATAAAATATATTTAAATCATTAAAACCATCAGAGATGGGTGTCTTGGAGTACTCTGTATGATGTTCCGTATTGGGCGCTATTTGAAGCAGAAAAATGTGCAACCATGTTTGCCAAAGTAACCTGTCTGTCTACAAGGAGCAATAGATGTGTAGACAGATTATTCTACAGTACATACCTGCTTTGTCCTGTCTGCTCCATTGTTGCTTCTTCATCTATAAACTAATACTCTTAGGGTTGACTTCATTTCCCTCACTTCCCTTTCCTCTTTCAGCTATATAGTTATTAGTAGTGAACCTCATCTCTCTTTCTCTGCTTAAAATCGAATTCTCTGATAAACATCTCTTTTCAGTGAAGAAGGTATTTTGTAGATGATTCCAAACACTAGGTCCATAGAGACAAAGAGGTGCTCAATCTCTCTTCTAGAGAGTGAATCCTGAGATGCCAAGAGGATCTGTTCCAACAGTGGTTTTCATACCACTGGCAGATGGACAACACTGGATACAACCCTCAGGCTTTAGTACCCCTTAAAATTAATTGGACATTGTCAAGTGAAGATGGTGAGTCATGTGCTGAATTTAAAAAATAATAATAATTGCATGTTCCTGACACCACATTCTGTCTTTTCCTATCAGCTACCTCTGTGTGTTTCTGCAAAAGCTGATACTGAAAAACAGATGGTCATTTCCTTGATAGTGGATAATCCTGCAAAGAAAAACAAGGCACACTAAGCCAGCATAGCTAGCTCACCAGCATGTGAGCCTTAGGATGCTCTTAAGAAACAGATGCTCATAGGAAAGGAGTAAATGATGATACAGGAGAAAGGAAAACCATCAAAAATCCCAATGTTGTGCCGGAAATTAAACATAGCTTAACCAGTTAAATCAGTGGTCTCCAAATTGTGCTCTTTAAGGAATTTTGGACTTCAGCTCCCAAAATCCCAGACTATTGGCCAACATGGCTGAGACATCTGGGAGCTGAAGTCCAAAATCTCTTAAAGGGCACAGTTTGGGGGCCACTGGGTTAAATTAAGCTGTAAGCTTGGCAGTATTGCAAACTAAAACAACTTGTGACATAACATTCAAACCCTGGAGGTATATTCATGTATGTAGGGAAGTGTCTGTAAAATGGGTGGAACAACAGAGAGAGAGAGAGAGAGAGAGAGAGATTCTTTTTTTTCCCTTGGAGTATTAATTATAATTCAATGGTGTATAAAACTCTAGTCTTCTGTTTTTCTTAAACACATACCTTTCAAACTGTATTCTCTGGATTCATATTTCTTCTGTTGTTTCAGATCAGGGTTAAAATCCTCTTGCACAAATCACATATTCTCTCAATGGTTGCAGTTAGAAGAAATTGTCTCCATTTGTCACTGTTAAGTCACTGTCACTATTTTCTCTCTGTGAACAGAGTGGAAATGTCTGTTTAAAACTGTTGGTTGTGTAGGCATGCACATGTGCATTTCATTGTACTAACTTTTCTGCTGCTGCTGCTGCTGCTGCTGCTTACTCAAACCAGGAAGCACATTCTGCTTGTTAGAAGAAAGTTCATTGGTACGTCTGCTATAAAACTTTCCCTGGAAAAAAATAGTTTGAAACACATTGGGAATCATTTCTGGAAAATTATTTTCTATTAATTTACCTCATGCTCTTATATGTCACAGACCATGACCATGCTGGCTGGACTCTGGGTGTTATATTCCAAAAAAGAAACTCTAAGCTCTCCAAGACTTCAGTGAGAAATGCCCGGTATTTAAATTATTGGTGCTTCCATTAGGTAAATTTCCCATTATGAACAAAAAGTAAACAAGATATGGAACCTTTTGTTCACCGACCGACATTAAACCAATTTGTTTGCATACAACATTTCTATTTGTTTAGATCTCTGTCAGGGATTCTATTCAATTCTTCCTTCTTTGTTCCCAGTGTATGGTGCACAGTTAGGGTTCTGCTAGCTACCAGATTATAAGAGATCACTCTTGTGGCATGTACATATAATAAAGGTTTTTGCCTTATTCTCTTTTCTTCTTCCCTGCCTTTTGATTCTTACCTAGCATCAGCCAGGAGAGAGAAAATGAGGCCATTGCCTCCCTAAATAAGAATTTTGCCTCACCAAATGAATTTTTCCATTTAATCTCCAAATTTCTAGCATTGTAGAAAGTGAGACATTGAAAACTAATCATACCTAGAATTTTTCTTCTTGCTGTGTTCTCATTCCCTTGATAACTGTCCTCTCTTCTCTGGATGGATCAATTGTATTTTTAAATGCCTGTTTGAAATTTTTAGTTCTTGGAATGTTAGAATTTTGGGAACCAAAGAAAAATTTCATTTTGGGGGGCAGGATTCTTGGGGGGGGGCAGAGTTCTCCTCTTTCTGGACCCCCTTGGTAGCTACAACCCTGCACCGCACACCTAGACAAACACAGATGTGCACATTATTTACACATGAAATTCAGTTTATCTAATTGTTGCCTTTGTTGTTGTTTTGTGGCTCCAAGTATTTTTTTTTACTTCTGGCAACCTTAAGCTGAACCTTATCATACGGTTTTCTTGGCAAGTTTCTTCAGAGCTTGTTTGCCATTGCCATTGTCATCCTCTGAGGCTGAGAGAGTGTGATTTACCCAAGGTCACTCAGGTGTTTTTTTAAGTACCAGCAGGGATTTGAATCCTGGTTTCCAGAGTTGTAGTCCCACTTCCTTTCTATATACAGTATTCCTTTTTTTCCCTCAGAGTTTGAGTCTTCCCTGTTGCCTATGCTATTACACACACACAGCTGTCTTTCTTGGAGATTACTGTATATTTAATTTCCAGCACTTGGGAAACACAGCTAAGTACAAGAACTTTGAAAAGTAGACTGCAAAGCAATTTTCACTTTCTGAAGTAAACTTTTGTCTGGTATTTCCTTCTGCCTTTTTTTCCCCATGCCCAATCCGACCTCATTTCCCTGCAGAGCTCAGCAGGAGCGGCATCTTGTAGGAGTGGAATGACTGTGTGTATTTTGCGGTTGGAGCTCTCAGTACCTGGTGTTCTCACTTTTAATGATTTTTTATTCTCAAGAAACCTGAGAGAAGGGAAGGAGACCAGACTTTCAAAAAGATCCATTCAAAGTTGTAAATTTTGAAATAGGGGTTGTCATTCCATATTTGTTGCTGTTGTTATTGTGTGCCTTCAAGTTGTATTCAACTTACAATGACCCTAATGCAAACCTATAATGGGGTTTTCTTGGCAAGATTGCCTTCCCCTGAGGCTGAGAGTGTGTGACTTGCTTAAGGTCACCCAGTGGGTTTCATGGCTGAGCTGGGAATCAAAGCCTGGTCTCCGGAGTTGTAGTCCAACACTCAAACCACTACACCACACTGGTTTTCTCATTCTATATTGCTGTTATGGATTTATAACCTAAGCATTATTTCTGCAGTGTAGATGCAGCCTCAGGAATACTGTGTAATTAAAGAAACGTGAGACCATGTCTCTGACCCATGACTTGGAAGTAATCCGTTACATGTAATGCTACCTGCTACAGGTTACCTTTTAGGGTAATAATAGGGGTTACTACTGTTATATTTTTTTTAAAAAAAATAAATAAATAAAGTAACAGTATAATGCGAAATGGTGCATTAACCCCTTATTCCTAACATGTTGATCTTGGGGAGATATGGGAGCATTTTTATATTTTAAGTATATTTTATTGAAATAGGTTTTTAAAATAACTAAAAGGTTACATGCTAGCAATGTGCTAGTAATATATTGCTCTTATAAAAATGGGTAATGTCAATGAGTAACACCAAGGAGTCAGTTTCGAAAAGCAATGAACACCCAGCAATGAATTACTTTTAGAAAGAAAGGGGGGGGGTGGAAGGAAGGAAGGAAGGCAGGAAGGCAGGCAGGCAGGCTGGCTCCTTTTGCTTGATATTCCCATGTTAGAGATGTTAGGCATGCCCAGCTCTATGAGTATAAATGGATACCCATTAATTATCTAATGGATGACATGATGGCTGCCCTATGAAACTTGTGAAATCTAAGAAATGGATTCAAGATCTGTTTATGAGACATAAGCCCTTCCAAAGTCCATGTGCTCTCTGAGACAGAATATCAAGTGTTCTCACCACTGCCTACCCTGGTCATTGTGCATAATGCCCCAAAGCTGTGGTCCTATCTTGGTCCTTGAAACAGGAAATCTCATAAGCACCTGTACTGACCGCTCCAAGGTATCAGCACTACAGCTTGGACTAGCTGTGTCACCTCAGACCAGCAAGCTGGTGGACAATTGGATGTACACAGATAGCACCCCAAATGCATCTCAGTCACTTCTCTGCCTGAGAATTCTAAATACCCCTCCTTAAAACTGCAAATCCCAGAATGCAACAGGAGGCAGCTAGAGTAGTTAAAGTGGAATAGTAGCACTATAAGAGTATAGTGTGATAAACACCATTGTATGAAACAGACTGTCTAAACTCAGCCTACCACCACAATTCTCAGTGGCCTCACTAGGGTTAGCATCCCCCACTGTGGTAATTCATGGTGTCGTCCGCCCATCACTGACGTCCTCCCACACCATACCATACGGAACCTTTAGTAATGTCTTTTGTACTAATGTTAATCATAATTCATAATTTCTATCATAATAGCCTACTGGCAGATTTACATTTCTGTTCTCTTATCCCTCCTGTTTAATCCAGAATAGTGTCATTCAGGTTGTTTTAAGCCTGTCTGAATATTCATGTCTCAGATCCTCATAGATGCCTCTACTGGCTACCAGTTTGAGCCAAGGTTCACTATGCACTTTTGGTCCTGACATTTAAGGCTTTGTGCTCTAACCTCTGTCAGTACTTGGCAGCTCAACTAGCATGGTATGTACCATCTAAGAAGCTACAAACTACAGGAAAGGTATTATTGGCAGTTCCACCAGTGCATACGATCCTGGATGCACCCACACTGCAGAAATAATCCAGTTTGACACCACTTTAACCATCATGGCCCAGTGTTATGGAATTCTGGAAATTTTAGTTTTGTGAGTTAGTTATTTGTCAGCTCTGCTGCCACAGCAAACTACAAATCCCAGAGTCCCACAGCAATGAGCCATGGCAGTCAAAGTGGTGTCAAACTGGATTATTTCTGCAGTGCAGATGCAATGTCTGACAATGTCTGATCTGGCTTTTCATTTGTGGAACAGTCTTTTTTGTATCTCTGACTGGAGGAGAATTTTATCCATTTTTGCAAAGGGCTCAAGACCATTCTCTTTAAAACACTGGATTAAGCTGCTGGGTGTGCCTAAGGCTGCCAAGATAAGTGACAATTGGTGGGATGGTGAATTTTATTTTAAGTATATTATAGTGTTTGTTTGATTGTTTTATCTTTGATTATATATATCAAATATTGTGAAAGGGGCATTATAAATAAACACTTGTTTATTACAATAAATAATAATTACAAATAACAATAAAAATAATTAAAGTTTATACTTTCAAACTGCAATAAATAAGAAGGCAAGAGACTCTTGATTTGAACAGTGTACAGGATGTCTGTATTGTAATTCATTTCTTTTTAATCAGAGCCTGCAAGTGCAATCAAACCAAATAGAAGTGGCTTTTGTCATCATGCACTGCTTATGAGTTTGCCTGGACATCTGGCAGGACATTCATGGAAGTAGAAACTTGGACTGCATGGACTTTTGCTTAGATTTCACAAGGCAGTATTTATTTTTTGAGATACAGTATGGGTGGTGGGGAAGCACTTCTGTTCCAGATTCTAATCTTGCAGATATCTGAGAGAATAGGCTAAGGGATCTGCTACTGCTTGGAATGTACTTTTCATAAAAGTGACCTGATGTTAAAGATAGCATTTGTGGCATTTTAGTAATTAGCTGGCAAAGGGCAAGAAGTACAAAAAGTCCTGAAAGTCTTGTCAACCTGAGTTGAGAACAGAGTGTTTATGACTATGCCCACTCCTAAATGCACAGTGTGAATGGTACAGGTATTATAAGATAAATTCAATAATAATAATAATAATAATAATAATAATAATAATATAAATTCTGAATCCAAAGTGACTCTTACTGTTTGCCTCCTCTTCTTTGGTCAAGCTGTCCCCATTTTTATTTCTAGGAAACATCATGGATATCTATCTCTTTATCACTTTTTGAAAGAAAATTTTGAAAGAGAGAGAGAAAAACTGCCCTAGAGACTGAGTCAGGAGATTTCTTGGTGACACTATGGGTGCTGGCCAATTGCCATGTCAATAACCAAAACTTGCTACAAAATGCAGAATCAAACTCATACGCCAAGCTTGAGCCTGGAAAGGAAAGGCATATGTAAGAATGATTCACTTTGAGAATAATTAAGTGTATCAGCCCTAAGAAATGCTGGGATTTGTAGTTTGGTGTATATTGGTGTATATTAAAATATACTAAGGTACTTTGAGAAGAGAGGGATTGAGGTATCTTGGGAACTGCAGTACAGGAGTATGGCCTACAGCAATCCTACTCAGTATGGTGGTCCCTGGACTGGTACCCTGAACATTTGGTTAATAGTCCCCATTTTCTAGGAAAGAAAAAAAACTATTACAGTCATGGGCACAAATATAATGCTGGGCTCTGGCACAATGAAGCAGGGAAACTGCTCACATCAAATAGCCTGAAATGCACTGGACTAGACTCTCAAGCAAACAATTGAAAGTAATAAATCACCTGAAAGCACAATAGTTACTTGTGTTGTTTGACAGTGCAGGACTGCAAAATAAGTACAATGCAAATTCTTTCTGAAGTTAACCATTGAAAATGGGATTTAATAGCTAAAATCAACTTGATAAGTTCTTGCACTCTGATACCTTTGGATGAATTCAAGTAGCTCTTCCTAAAAAAGAACAGATTGCTGAGAGGTATCCTGCATCAATAGATAACTGGGACATTAATATTAATAGCTTGCCTCTTAATTCTGGCTTGAGTTTTTAAAAAAAAAAAACAACTACAATACTACAAGATAAATACAAGAAGATCTGCTTAACAGTCATGAAAATATGATGCCCTGGGTCTGTCATATTTCTCATCAAGAGATACTTGAAGCTGCATGGGAGTCTGCTGGTACGAGTATTAGTTAGCTTAACTGTGCACTTTTCTGAGATTCGCATTAGGTGGAGTGTGTTTGCCTTAACTTTGCATTAATTAATAAAAGACTGGTTGGTAAATGTACTTCAAAAGGATTTACATTACGCAGTACCTGACTGTGACAGCAAATTTCACATGCAAAGACTTTCCTAGCAAAGTTTAGCATTTCACTTTAGAAACAGTATTTTTAACAACATGAGACACAGCCTTCTGGGAAGTTCTCCTGCATAAATCCAAATGAAGCAGGAGCTGTGCAGGAGTTTTACTGCTCCAAGCTTTTACAGGCAAGACATATAGGTTGCCAGGTTGCCAGCCTTGGAATAGACCAACAAAGTACAAAATGGAGCGTACAGAGTATAGATATAAGATATAATATAGAAAGCTAGATGTATTTGAGTGTGATGTTCAATGAGAATTTGGCAGCAGCTTACATCTGGTGAAATACCTACTCAAATGTCAAGCTTAAGAATAATCTCATACTGTGGATGTGAGAAGGTCTGACTTGCAATAACAAATATGCTTAATTGTAATGAAGAAAACAAAATGTCCAGAGGATTTGATCAAGGATAACCTCATAGCAGGTCCAAATGGAGGGAAGCCAAAGACTTCTAGTGGACCACAGGCAGGATCATCAGTAAAGCTATTTGTTCTCTTTGGATATTGTAAGTGTGGGAACTGTTTGTTCCTTTGTTTTGATTTACATTGATAACCTGGGTGATCTTAAGAGAGAGTAAAAGGATCCAAGATAGAACAGATCAGATTGTCTTTGGACATCTCTCCATTGACAAAGACTGCTGTCTTCAACAGCTGGGTTGTTCCTGATACACTGATAGGCTGTTAACCTTCCCAAAGATAGTGGTAAAGTTAAACCATGCTGGCCAGAGGAAAATAGTATTGGTAAGAAACATCTACACTATGCTGAAATAGATATACAGTCTGCCCTCCCTATATGTGAGGGATCCGATCCAGACTCCCCCCGCATATAGAGAAAAGAGCATATGCTCAAGCCCCATAGGAAATATGCATACAGTGGTGCATGGGGCGCACGGCATGGGTACACGCCTCATTACTTCTAATGGGGCTTGCCTTCTGCGTAAGCTTAAAGCCGCAGAAGGCAAGCCCACCTATGAGGAGGGCTGATGTCCCATTACACACATGATGAATGTCATTAGGAAGCTTTTGGCTGTAATGAATGCTGTTAAGATTTAACTGCTCTAGAAGATTAACCCTGAAATGCCTGTGTTTGTTTAGAGATATATAGTGCTTCAGCAGATGAAATTGTATTCTTTGATAGAAAAATGGTTATGAATATGATACAAAGGACAGAAACCTGTACATGTGAATGCCTTCATGAAGTGTCTTTATACTACCTTAACAGACACCATGGAAAGTATGAAAGAACCTGATGATGATGATGATGATGATGATGATGATGATGATGATGAATATATGGCTGAATTACACTGTTTAAGAAGTTAATTTACATATAAATCTGTTAAATATTACAAAACCTGTTAAAGAGATAGAGAGAGAGAAAGATTCTCTCCTGATCTGTGACATGTCTTGTCTGTGTTTCTCTCTCTATGAGGCCCACACATGTTTATATACCTATGAATGAATATAATAAAAACCCTAAAAGATTACCCAGAAAAAGCCTGCTAATTTCCCATGTAAATATCCCGAGATTCCAATATTGAAGAATGTTTAAGTGGAGTATTGATGAGAATTTAGCCTGTCTGGTTCAAACACCACCACAAATTGGGCACTCAGGTGTCCAGAAGGAGACAATGGTAGCCCAGACTGAATCTAGATTAGGACCTTAATTCTTCAGTTTTAAGATATAGTGGTGGGGAACCATATCTTTTCAAGGGTTAATTTATGGATTGAAATGTTGGGTGGAGTAGCCCCTCCCCGCTTGGCACCCAAGATTCCTATGTCAGACAAAATAATTGCTTAATGCTCAATGTTGAAGCGTGGAAAACTCTTCATGACACTAGTGTGGTGAATTCTCCATCCTTCACATAGACCAGGGATGGGGCACAGCTGTTGGGACCTATATTTTCAATCAACCCCACCCAGCATGGCCAATAATAAAATGATAATATAGAATTGCAGACCAAAACAGCCATCACCTCTTCTAGATTACCAAGAAATTACTTGTGATGATAACCCAACTATCATAATGTTGGTACTTAGGCTGGTCTTCTTTGGTGTTCATTCCAAACACTTTTCCGGGGGGGAGGGGGACTTTTGCATCCCCTTTATTGTCCTTCTGCCTTTGGGCAAATATTATTTCTATGCATACAAGCCTTTGGCACCTAAGCTAGTCTGTTGCTGAATGAGTTGTATGAGTTGTCATTAATTAGGTGTAGATACCTCTTCCATCAAGTTTTTATTTGATTTTTTAAAATGTATTTATTTTAATCAAGAGTTTGGTTTTAACCTGTATTTTATTATTGTAAGGTTCCTTTTTGCCCTTTTTCTATATAAATCTAATTTCTTTCCCTACCCTACTTACCATTATAACTGAACTAATTTGAAAAGACCATTAAATGTAGTTCCCCTTTCTCTTTTTCCATGAGCTCTTTATAATTCCAGCAGCATTTTTTGAACTTTTTATTTGTGGTTCACTTCTTTTCAGACTTTCTGTTTTAGCCTCATTTATCATGATGTCTTGGTGTTGTTGGCTGTTTTCATTCTGCTTTTTCCCCCTTCTTCTCTAAAATGACATATGTCTGTTTATTACTTAAGAGTAAATCCCTCTGAAATTGGTGGTGCTTACTTCCAAACTGGCTTTCAAAGAAGCAGGCTGCAAGAAGCTGCAAGTCTTATTGCTCTCTAATGAGCTGCTTTCATCCTTTGGACAACTTTCCTCCTGTTGATTTGCTGCACTACTTATCATTTATTCATGGCTAATGAATTATCACTAGGCAATATATTTTCTGTAGCTTCCTGGAAGAAGAAGGAGAATCTACCTTTTCTGTATCTTTGCATAGACAATCTTTCAAAGCCATCACAATTTATTCCAACAGGAGATATACATGAACCTGAATTTAATGAAACCATGAAAGCTGCAGTTCTGTTTTCTTCCTCTTTGTACATCTATCAAAATTCCCCTTCGTTTCCCTCTCTCCCTCCCTTCGTCCCTCTCTCTTTATTTATTGAATTATTTCTTTGATATGCATTTGCTTCCTTTTCATAGAGAAACTACTTTGTCACACCAAAAAGAAATTGCACACTTAGATTTTGGGGAGTGTTTGCAATAGTTAGTTACTTAGTGCCACCTACCTGACAATAAGAAATGTTTTCTTACTGCTCTTCTTTTTCCTAGTATTTGCCTGCTGGTATATTTCACATATACAGGCAGATTTACTAAATTTAGTTGACTGACTATATTTCCTGTATGTCATAAAAAGTATGTGATGGCTTTTAAAAATGGTTAGAAAGCACTGAGGCCCATATTTAGATTCTCTCTTCATTGCAAAGCTTAGTTGATGACCTTGGGTCAGTCAGTTTCTTTCTCTACATCCTGCCTACCTCACAGGAGCAATGGAGCAGTAATGTACATTGTTGTGAATGCTTTAGAAGAACAGAGGAATATGAATGGGATG
This sequence comes from Sceloporus undulatus, assembly GCF_019175285.1. NCBI lineage: Eukaryota > Metazoa > Chordata > Lepidosauria > Squamata > Phrynosomatidae > Sceloporus > Sceloporus undulatus. The sequence continues at coordinate 5,519,817 of NW_024802935.1, read as the reverse complement.
ATGATGATGATGATGATGATGATAATGTTAAAGGGTCCTTAATTATTTCACTGCCTCAAATCTGAAATCTCAGTTCTGGTCACAGTAACATATACTTTGATTAAATCCTGCTTGGACTACTGTACTGCACTCTATGTGAGGCTGTCTTTGGAAGCTGCTAAACTAGAGTTGTAAACTAAGCTCTTAAACTAGAGGTTACGTAAAGATCATGCATATGTAACAGTCACAGGTATGTAACTCTAGATTGTGCATTCTGCCATAGAGGAGTCGAGCAATAATTAAAACTAACTATGAATATAAAGATATGGCCTAGGGCCCCATTCCCACTGGGCTATAAAGTGAATCAAGAATTGGATTATAGCAGCCTTTCTCAAATAGTGGGGCGGGCCCCCCGGGGGGGGGGGCACGAGGCTCCGTAAAGGGGGGCGCGAGGCTCTGTTATGCAGAGGTGTACTTATAACAATTTTATAGACAAATGATACTATTTACAGTTGCGCGGGGGGCGCGAAATGTTTTCTTCTTCCTAGGGGGGTCTAGACAGAAAATAATTGAGAAGCACTGGATTATAGGGACATCATTCCCATTTGAACTCGCATTCAATCCTTGTTTAAGGAAAATCATTCCCATTTGAATTCAGGTTTGATCCTACTTTGATTGGTTTCTCCAGATCAGTGGTGGATAACCCAGGTTATCCTGACACCACTTTTCCAGAGGTTTTTTTAGCAGCTGCCGTGTCAGATCCGGGACAAACTAATGGGAATGACAGGGTGTCTGAATCGGTATTTTAGGAGGGGAGGAGCAATGTTCAAGGGGCTGTCCTGGGGGTGTCACCCACTTTGTTCTCTTTCCTGCATTCCCGGTACCATTTCCCCCCATTTGCGTAGCCTTTCCCCCAGTGGAGTGGGAAGCAGGGCAAGACAATCGCATGTGTAGACAATTTTTTTAATATTAAGCTTTTGATCGCCTAGGTGCTATGTCGGGTGTCCGAACATTGCAAATTGCTCCATTGGCCTCCAAATGTGGTAAGCACATGATGCCCCCCTGCCAACCCCCCACTCCACATAGATCGATGTGTGAGGAGACCCACTGCACACCCTTTTTATAACTATTATTTCTTCTTTTTCCTTTTTTCTGTTTTTGCTGAGCACCTAAGTGCCTCAGCGCTCCAGCGTCTGGGCAGCAATCACAATGATGCCTATCCACCCAAGTGCTCAGGCTCTTTAGCAATCCATTGTCCACAAAAAGACACACCAGAAAAACAGATTTGAAAGACACAAATGGGAATGGGGAACAAAAATAGCCCACGTCAATATGCATAGAAGCAACTGATGTCACTGTGACATCTAATCACCTGAGCGCTTGATTACCAGCTTAAAAAAAGAAAAACCAGTTCCAGACAGGCAATGTGAATGGGGAACAAAAAAGTCCACATCAAAATACAATGGAGAAATATCACTGGGAATGAGAACATGGGTCAAGAAAAACTTATTCCGTTTGCTCCCTTTTGTAATGGGAATGAAGGACATGATAGGAATATGACTCAGGAACTCACTCGCAGCAAGATTCGTTGCTTTATAGCCCAGTGGGAATGGGGCCTAGGACAAGCAATGAACGCTTGTTGACTAATGGACAGTGAATGGGTAGAGATGAAAACTTTATCAAAACCTTTCCTTTTCTATTTTGGTACCAGCTCCAAACAGTGGCAGCTGATGGCTTCCATATCAGTGGGACAGTGAATCAAAGGTGTTGAATCCTATCTCCAAAGTAGGTTTAGAACCTTTGATGGTTCCTTTAAGGTTTGGACTCAATGCAGAGCAGATTCACTGGGCTCACTGACATGCAACTCACCGGCCACAACTACCTAGTGCTACAAAACATATTCGCAATTGGTTTGGTTTCATGAAATCATAAATAAAGCCAAAAGCCAGAAACATTTGCTCCCTTCATTCTGTGGCTGTGTGTGGTTTTTATTCATTTTTGTTCATAGTACTCCCTTTGCCAAAATAGTTTTTAAATTTCACAGTCTGTAAACAAGATACCAAATGGACTACCTGTGTCAAAACAACAAGAGGATGGGAAAGTTACTTTCTTTGACTGTAAGCCCTGGAATCCTACAGCTGTCATGCACTTAGATCTGCTTCATTTGTGGAATTCTCCCATTCATTTCAGAGCTTTTTATATGATTGATCCAGGTACTCTTTCCATCACTTTCTCCTGTCCTCACCTCTTTTGTCATGATAGAGAGAAGCTTTTGCCCATCATCCACAGTACACCTAACTGGAACTCACAACTGTTAAATTATTTCATCTCTGCCTAGCATAGGCAGGAAGAGACTGGATTTTACCAGTTCGCTGATAAAATAATTTTTATACTGAATAGTCTTGCCTAAGGAAGAATGTTTATATGCAAAACATATTGGTAGTTTTGGAAATCAGTTTGTAAATAAACTTCTCTTGTGCCTCTTGGCTTTGCCTTCCCTTCATTCTGATAGAAACTAAGTTAGACATCAAAGAAAGGAGATTCATCAAATAAATAAAAGAAGCATATGTATAAGTGCATGCTGACTGAATTCATAAAATTCAGAGCTCAAAGCTCTGAAATACAGACAAAGTCCCATCTGGTAGGAATGGTAATTGATTTAACGATGAGGGGAAAACATACAAAGCATCACATGCAGAATACAATACTTGCACAGAAGCAACTTTATACACTAGGGAGCTGTTGCTTGCTCAAGACAATGGATTGGCTCCCCATGGAGTAATGGAGTTGCTTTGTGCTGCCCTGACAACCTAATCGGAGCACAAAATAGAGGAAAAATTGCTCTGCTGAAATGTTTCCATGGCAAAAGTTGGTTTTCAAAAAGCTAATGCAGCAGTTCTTATGCTGCAGCTTCTTTCAGGCAAGAAATTTGAACAGGGGGTTGAAAACTGATGTAGTTAGAGATTTCTCTACTGTCTCAGTACTTGCAGCATCTAACACCACATGATTTGGCTTGCAGCAAGAAAGAGCAAATATGAGCTGTAGCGCACTTTAGCAAACAATTCTCTCTGGGCCACTTCATATGTGACAAAGAAGATTTTGAGATTGATTTAAGGACTTTATCGGCAAGGGCCATAGCAGAAAATAAAGCTGTGTTGTACAGAGTGCACAGCATAAAATAATGAGGGCTTAACATAATAAAAAAATTTAAAGTGTAATGAAGCAAAACACAACAGGCAACTTGCATCAAAGTGCACCAGAGAGCATGGGTGAACTTTTAGTTGAACAAATGACCTGTGATGTCCCTGGTTCAAATCATATCTCAACAGCTTATTCAGGAGAAAGCTCTGCTAAACATTACAGAGATGATGAAGGTGGTGAAGGTCTGGTGGATGCTTCATAGTGTTCATTAGATAGTGGAAAAGATGGAGGAAAGGACATGTACCCACACATAGTCAAGCCTTTGGGCAAAACTGGTCACAATCTCTGTCGGTACAGATTATGTAGCTTCTGCACGACATAAATCCAATTGCTGGACTGCCCAACATTAGTCAATTTTCCACGTCAGGCTATGTGTTGAGGATAATGTGGGGAATGAAAAGATTAACTGGACCCACTACAACATGCCCTGCTACTTTGTTTGTACAGTCCCTCTTGATATGTCTCTTGCCACTTTGATGTGTGGCAGATATACCAAGTATGACTGTATACACAAAGCAGCTGCACATATGCAAAAAGTAAAGAATTCTGACTTAAGATAGCACTGTCCACTGCTGTAAAAATTCAGAATATATAGAGTATTAAAAGAATATGTTCTATGTATAGATTTTTGGGGGGTATAAAACAAACACAGAACAGAGGCCAGAGAGTTCCCTTCCCCCATTTCCAAAATGAGTTATGGCTTGTTTGTAGCCATCTGTTTCCTCATACTGATATCTTGAAAGCAGGTTTGCTTAGGAGGTTTGTATATTGATATAGAAAATTGATGAACCTTGGAAAATTGTAGAGCAGATTCATTAGTGATCACTGTAGTTGATGGCTCCTTGCGGCAAAATACACAGATGAAATAATACACATCTTCTGCTGACATTTGCTAGCTAATGCAATATCCATGAAATTACAACTGAAATCTGCCAGGACTGTCTGTTCAATTTATCCTTACTCTTCCTATCTAGATTGGCTATAAAATGCACTTTACTCTCACTCTGTATAGAGCAGTTCAGATAATATTCTTAAAGCTAGTTCATGCACATTTGGTATCCAGAAACTGACAAATATATGCATGGCTGAATAACACCATAAGTCCATAAATACACACAGTAATTCTTCTACCCATTTTTGAAGGTAAAAAGATTACATGTTATAAAAAAGACAGTGTGTCATGTACACAGTGTGTGTGAGATTTCTGGATAACAATGTTATGATCTGCCTATTAGTCTACTTTGCAAATGTCCCTTGCCAAATTATAAATATATTATACATTGTTTTCCAAGCAAGAGGAGCTATGATTTGGGTTACCCTCCTTCAAGTGAAAACAAACAGGAATCACTAAAAGTAAATATTTTGACTCTGTAAGTCTTATTCATTCTAGATGAATAATTAGTACCAAGTTCATGTTAAAATATAGAACTCCATTTGCATATAAGAGCATGGATACTTGTTTTAGATTAATTAGTTTGGAACTACTGCTTCATGTCTTTTTCTGAATTTACAACTACTACTATGAATTGCAGTAATCATAAATGATGGAGGGGATCACATACTTTGCCCAGAACTATTATATTTAGTAGCGCTTATACACTGTCGTGGTAAAGGGATTGAGGTATATATTAAGAGGGCTACATGTTTCAAATCAAATGTGAAATATGAACTTACTAGGTGAGTTTAATGCTGATTCTCAGTCTCACCCTTGATTCTGTAAGGTGAAGATGATAATACAAAATTGTTCTATAGCAGCGACATGCAATCTTTATTTGCCCAATTTTTTTGGACTTCATTTCTCAATGCCCCACTCACCAGTCACACATATAAGGGGCTATGCAAGTTGCCACCTAAAACATCTATAGTAATAAAAGTTTCCCACTCCATTTAATAGATTAACCAAGACATACTCAGTTAAATTACAGGCTAAACCCAAAGTTAGTCTCAAATAGAATAGAACTATAGAAATTGGTGGGTCTTACATAAGTAAGCCTATTCATATTAACAAAATTCATTCATTTTCATGTGTCTGCTGTAGCTGCAGCTAACTTTGGATTTAGGCCAAGGGCAAATTCCTCTGGAACTCCATCACATTTTTCTGGTACACCTTATCTATTCATTCTTGTTCACTTTTGCCACCAGTCATCATTCCAAAGATTACATATATTGATCTTTTATGTTCCCATTTTTTATACAAGGAGATCTTTCATAATTATATGTAACTTAAAATAGCCTATAAAGCAATATATTAAGGTGACCTCATTAGTGTTAAATTTTTTCTAAACCTTTGCATGGTCTCTCACCTTTGGAGAATAAACATTAACAATTATTTATTTCATTTATTTATAGGATTTATAGCCTGCCTTTTTCCCAAAATGGGGTTCAAAATAAAGAATATGTAGAATGGAAACAACAGATAGCAAAATAATACTGATCCACAACAAGTGTAAAATCAACTCCATAATTGCAGGATATAATATGTGAAACAAGCCACCTTGAATCTCATTTTGGGAGAGAGGCAAGATATAAATCCCATAAACAAACAAACCTGTTATTGACAGCAACAGCAGGCAAACTGAAGGCAATTTTAGACTTCTTGGGAATGAATCTGGACATGAAATTAGTCTGGAAATGAAAGAGATGTAAGATGTCCACATTCTCTGCTCCTTACCTAGCCTACCAGTCCCTCACTGCCATGTTGCTCTGTGTTGCTGCTGTTATTAACTTCAACCCTGTATATGAGGCATATCCAAGCCCCCCTATCCTCCACTGCTCTGCTTAGGTCTTGTAGATCCAGGCCTGTGGCCTCCCTAATTGAGTCCATCCATCTGGCCTGCAGTCTTCCTCTCTTTCTACTGCCTTCCACTTTTCCTAGCATTATTGCCTTTCCTTTCAGAGCCCTGGTGGCGCAGTGGTTAAATGCCTGTACTGCAGCCATTCACTCAAAACCACAAGGTTGCGAGTTCAAGACCAGAAAAAGGGCCCAAGCTCGACTCAGGCTTGCATCCTTCTGAGGTCGCTAAAATGAGTACCCAGACTGTTGGGGGCAAATTAGCTTACTTGCTAATTAGCTTACTTGCTGTTCACCGCTATGATCTTTGGAATAGCGGTATATAAATAAAACAAATTATTATTATTATTATTATTATTATTATTATTAATGAGTCATGCCTTCCCATGATGTGGCCAAAGTAGGATCACCTGAATTTAGTCATCCTTGCTTCCAGGAAAAGTTTGGGCTTGATCTGTTCTAGAACCCATTTATTTTTTGGCCATCCATGGTATCCTCAGCATTCTTTTCCAGCACCACATCTCAAATAAGTTAATTTTCTTTCTTCCTGGTTTCTTCACTTTGCTCTATAGGTGTAGCCATTTCACATACTCAGAAAGAAAATTGTTCATTGTGGATGAGAACTTCTTAAAGAAATATTGAAGGCACCATCACAATTCATTCCAAAGAGAAAGAAAAGTCTAAGACTTCTTTTTAAAAAAATCAGTTGGCTGCATAAGCAACGTTTGGATGAGCTGAGATTTAAACAGGATATTTATAAGAAATAACAATTCAGCAAGGATGTATATAAATGTGTGCATAATATCTGTAGTGTCAAGAGGGCTAGAACTCAGAATAATCTTGGAATAAGTTGTTCAAAACAACAGGAAGGACAAGTAAATAGTAGGTCCACTACAGACAAATGGGGAAATGTTAATAAATGGCAGAGAGAAGGCATTAAGCACTCAACACCCTTTTTCCCCACTCTCTTCTCACAAAAGGGAGACAGGTCAATTTTGTGAAAACAGAATAAATGATGCAGAGAGGGGGCTGCATCACAAAACAGATAAGGGAACACTTAACAATATTAAACAAACTCAAGTATCCAGGCTGGGTGAACTAGATCCAAGAGGGATAAAAGAGCTTGGAGATGTAATCCTAGAGCTTCTGTCTACAGTCTTTGAGAATTTTTGGAGAACAGATGAAGTCCCTGCAGACTGATGGGTGGCAAACATTGTTCCAATTTTCATAAGGCCCAAGCTAACAAAATGAATTTCATTCAAAATCAATTAGGCCCAAGCTAACAAAATGAATTTAAACAATAAGTGTAAGGCTGGTCCTAAATACATTGAAGGCACTAGATCCCATCTGATCTTGGAAACTAAATAGGATCAGATGTGGTTAGTACTTAGATATGAGACTACCAGAGAATACCAGGTGCTGTAGGCTATTTTAGAGGAAGGATCTGGCAAAACCACCTCTGAAGATCCCTTGCCTAAGAAAACCCTACTAAAAAATAATAGGGGCACCATACATCAGCAGGAGACCTGAAGGCACATACACATACAAATGTAAGGTTCTGAATTTAGGCAGGAAAAATCAAATACAAAACACAAAATGGGCAACACTGGCTTTACAGTAATGCATTTGAAAATGATCTTTGGGTCTTGGTAAACCACAAACAAAACAAAAATCAAATATGTATTTTTCTGGGAAGGCAACCAGTGGCCGATAGCAACAGCCTTAGTTACTAGATGCACATAGTGGGTTGCAACCAAGACACAGAGTTTGAGACAAGTCAAATCCAAAGTGTACAAAGTTAGGGCCTTAGAACATATCAAAGAATTTAGAAGTCCAAAGAGCTGCGGTCATCAGTCTATCCAATGGTCAGGTTTCCAGAGAGCAGCAAGGTCAGTCAAAGGTCCAAAGATTCAATCTGAAAAGAAAAAAAAAACAGGAAAACAAGGAGTCCACAATGAGAGTACTTTCCACCAAGAATGTCACTTAACCTCTGACAAAAGTTCTGACATTCTTCCCAGGCTTTTATCTCCAGCACTTCCTAGTGCAGCTGCTTCCTGATTACTTGGCGGTTCTCATAAAGCCTCCTAGAATGATGCAGCCCTGTCCTTTCTGAACTTTGCTGACTGTAAGAAGGCACAGGTACGTTGGCCTCCTCTTCCTCGCTGCCCAAGTTCGCAGGAGACTCAGCTGCCTGAATGCCAGGCTCCTGACTGTCCTCTTTGGCATCAGCCTCTATTGGCACAGGGAATGAGGAACTGAGACTAGGCTCAGGGTCAGGTTCCTCCCTCTCTCTCTCTCCTCTTCCAAGTCCTCAGCCAGGCATTCCTCCAGGATGAGCACAACAGTAATGAAGAGAGAGAGAGAGAGAGAAACCTCAAATACAGTTTGAGTCTATATTAATAGAAGTATAGCATCTCTATCAAGGAAAGCAATGGTATCACTCTATTCTGCTTTAGTTGAATGTCACATGGATTACTGTGCACAGTTACAAATATCACAATTTCAGAAATATGTCAATACACTCGTCCCCCGGGTTACGAAATTAATTCGTTCCGGCGCCATTTTCGTAACCCGGGGGACTTTCGTTAGCCGAATCCCCATAGGCGCTAATGGGGAAAAGCCGCGGCTGCGCCGCGGCTCCATTCAAAACAGCGCCGGCTTTTTTTTCGCAAGCCGGGGAAACGTTCGTAACCCGGAAATAATTAATTAATTTATTTTTTTTCGTATCCCGGGAATTTCGTATCGCGGCGCGTTCGTATCCCGGGGTACCAGTGTATGTTGGAATATGATGACAAAGTGCCTTGAAATGCAGGCTAGTATCCTGTTGAGAATTTACAGTGTCATAAACCACCTTACTACTGTTCAGTTTAGAAATGTGGTATTGTACAATGGTTGTATTCTCAGGAGGGAAGTGTTCTCATAGCTATGCCATCAGGACCGTTACACAAGCAGAGTGAGCAGCATGGCCATTGGACAATGGCCACCATGCACAAAAGTGTGGCACTTTGTGGGACAAGTTTGCAATGATAGCATAAAGAGAAGGAGGAATCACCTACAACAGAGGTACAGGGCACTGGTAATCTGGAACAGAGGGCAAAGGAGGTCATGATTGCCCGTACATTGCTGGAAAAATCTTCCCACCTTTCATATCGCCTTGTTGCATGATGGGAGCACCCATTGGATAAAAGGACATCTTGTGTGGTGCCCTGTTATGGGGAAAAACTCTGTTGTGCAATGGGACATCTTGTGTGATGCTGTGTGGTGCATTATCGTAATTTTCTAAAATGGCGGTATATGTTGTCAGCAATATGGCTCAATCACCCTAAAGTTACTGTTCATGATGATATCAGAAGCCAGCAGTGGTAAGCTGATGCACAGCTGTAGGGACATAGCTGGGGGGGGGGGGTCTTGGGGTCCAGACCCCCCCCTTCCATTAGAAAAATAATAATAATAAATAAAAAAGTTTTTATTTTTATCCCGCTCCTTTCCACGATCAGAGCGGCTTACAACATAAGTTAAAAACAGTGATTACAGTAAAAACAGAGTAAAAATACAAACAGCATCAAACAATCACTAAAGAATAACAGGCTAAAAGCCCCAAAGCCCAACCTCTTGGCCACGGAAGAGAAGGGAGGCCCACAGGATTTTTAATCGGGGAATGCCTGTTGGAACAGGAAGGTTTTAAGATCCTTCCTGAATTGGGCCAGGGTGGTAGTTGAGCGGAGCTCGGTGGGCAGCGTATTCCAAAGGGCTGGGGCAGCGATGGAAAATGTCCTCCGTGTAGTGGAGGATAACCTAGCCCCAGGCACCTTCAGTAGTTGCTGCCCAGACGTTCTGAGGGTGCGAGGCGGAATGTACGGGGAGAGGCGGTCCTTTAGGTATCCTGGGCCCAAGCCAAAAATGAATGGTGCGTGCTGCTGCACTGCCGCACCCAAGCACCATTATAATGGTGGCCCTTAGTCTGCCCCCCCTTACTAAAATCCTGGCTACGTCTCTGACAGCTGATGTGTAAAATGTCTGGTAGACCTTATCCTTGTCTTGTTACCAGGATATTTTACATTCTTGTTCTGCCTTTCAGGAGAAACCAACAACTGAGAGTGGATGCAGAGAAACACAATTGTTGGAATCCTGTTGGTAACATAGATATTTGTAACCTTACACACTCAATGGAGATCTCAGCAATGGGAAGCTGCTGATTTCTCTTGGCTGTAGAAATATAGCCAGCTGGTTCCCAGGTACTCTGTAACTTCCCTGGCCATTAAATGTACAAGACAGTGTATGCTTGTCCTTTTAAATAGCCTTGCAAACTTGACAAGCAGTAGCCCTAGAGCTAGCATACCCTACACTCCTCTCACTGAAATATGAGGTTTCATATTATTATATGATGATAATAATAATAATAATAATAATAATAATAATAATAAATTTATTTGTATCTTCCTGCCTCTCCTGATTGGATCGAGGTGGGATCACAGCAGAGTTTAAAAATACAATTACAGCATTACAATATTATTACCAATAATAATAATAATAATAATAATAATAATAATAATAATAATAATAATGATGATGATGATGCATGTGTCCTAAGAAGCCAGAAGCTTTCCCGACTTTTTTGGGTAACACAGGGGGATTCTCCAGGCCCAACATTACACTCCACCAAGCAAGACACAGGTTCTAGGCATTTTTTGATGGATTACAGGTACATTTTATTCAGTGTTAGAGCTTTAGGCAGAAGCTGGTCATTTGTTATTAGAATTAGTGTGGCCCTAGTGAGATAATAAATTTTGTTAATACCTAACAAAGTCTCACATAGCAGAAGTATCACTGAAAATTTGAAGTTAATGCCTTGAGAAATTCAAATTTTTATGGCGTCGCCAAGATTTATTGATCCCCATACTGATGGGCTGGAAGGAATCCTTCTACAATTAGCTAGACACATAGCCAAGAAGTAATGGTCACCAGATACAAGCTTGGATATGGACTTATTACTTCTCTCTATGAAAACCTCATCTACCAATAGATAAATCACCTCTGCTGCACATCAGATTAACCAAGGAGGCTTTGCTGCATTGTCATCCCTGATCCTGATAACTCCAAGGGCAGACAGTCTGAAGCTGGATATTACAGAATGTTTTATTGACTGGGATTTCTTGTCTATTTTCCACATGTTTTTGAAAAGCTTCTCTTCTTTTCCTCATCTGCACAACATATGCCAGGAAAGAAAAGAGGCAAACTCTCCATTACAAGTCCAAAACTAAATTCCACTCTGTTTCCTCCCTGCTTTAGAAGAGCATTGGAAAGAAAGATGGTGAGAGAGAGAAGACCAGCTGCTATTCTTTAAGAACCTTCCTTGTGAGAACACTAGAAGTGCCCTGTTGGGCAAGTGTGGCAACTATACAGTGACAGCTGGTCTTTCCATGTCAGGGCAGCAGTGAATCTATTCCAGGATTTTGTTTCAACTTTATAAAGCTATTCAAAGTGCTGGATCTGATTATAAAAACTGATTTAGCAACTTTGAATAGCTACTTTAAAGTCTGAATTGAAACCCAGAGTCAATTTATTATTCTGCTGACATAGAAGCCACCAATCACCATTGGAGCAATCAAATCTGCTGCTCAGCAGGAATCAAACAGATACCAAGCAGAGTTGGAAGGCAATAAATAGAAGTGTCTAAACTCATTTCTGATTTAAACAGTGGCAATTTTTCATCACTGAAAATTTTGATATACAGTACCTTGCTAAATTTTCAGTAGTCAGTTCTGCCACAGGATGTTAAATTTAGTGGCTGTAGTGGCCTTCAGAGAGCTTGGGACATTCTTTTTTAAAAGTAGCTTGTTGCTGTTCATCATTGTAGTTTTGGAACAGTAATACATTGATCTTACTCACTGCAATAAAAAAATGGCTATTTGCTTTATTTGTTGTTTTCATTTTTTTAAAAAAAATTGATAAGAATATACAGAAACATTCCTGTCAAATGCCTCTAAAATATTTTAAAATGCCCTTTAGAAGTAACTTGAAAATGTCCTTACACCAATAAAGTAATTTTGTTTATTGCATTGCCTTTGAAACAAAACTTTGTTACACATGGATACTCATTTTTTAATGAGTCATATTGCTTCCATGCTCTGGGCATGCACTATACAAGCTAAATAAAATCAAATACAGTACCCAAAATACCTACTCCAGCAGAATTTTTTAGCTCCTCGCCTCAAATAAATTTCCTGGGTACAACTCTGGTGGCAATACCATTTACAGACTTTGGCAGGGAAAGATGAGCCTGTAGTTTCTAGCAGTTTCCTCATACTCTTTCTAAAGTACTGTTTTGACAGTTTCACTTGCTGAGTAACAAAGGGAAGAACAAATTCCTGAAACAGACAAAGATACAACCTCTGATTTTAGATATACACTGAGACATCTCCTTCAGAGATTGAAATAAAACTAGCTGTACAATCAAGGACTTGTTTGTCATCAGGTTTTGTAATATAGTGCATGGTATTTTTCCCCAATAACACCTTTCTGCCTTTATATAGGTCAATCAGGTGACTCTGAATGGAAATAATAGATGCATATAAAATGGGCCTGGGGTTGATTCAGTTTTCTTCATTGTACAGTTGTAGAAGTTCATGGAACAGAAAAAAGTGGCCTCAAGGGATTGTGGCTTATTAACTTCACCATTATTGTTACATGTCAGTGCTGTGCTTCCCCATGGTGTCGCTTGAGTAATCTAGTCCTTGTAACTTCACAGTAGTTACATTCTTGCACTCAGCTGTTCCTCACTTTACAGTTGGCCCTCTGTTTCCATGGATTCTGTATCCATGGATTCAAGAAGCCAGGCTTGAAAACATTCAAATAAATAAAAGAAATTCCAAAATGCAAGCTTGATTTTGCCATTTTGTATAAGGAACACCATTTTAATATGCCATTATATTGAATGGGACTTGAGCATCCACAGATTTTGGTATCCAGAGAGTGTCCTGGAACCAAACTCAGCAGATACCAAGGGCTCACTGTACTTCTGAGCAGATAGGAAAATGGGTAATTCTGGTGTCCCTTATTCTTTTTTTTTTTTTCCTTTCCTGTGCCACAACTCCTAGAATAGTCACTACAGGTGTATGAAGGGGGCCCTCCTTTTGGGACTGCCTCCAGAGCTCTGCTAATTGGCACCCAGAACTCTACTCCAGCACCAGCAGTCCATGAAGCCTGAATCTACTCTACAGAATCCAGGCAGCCTTGGAATGACAAGTCTTAAGATTCCTTGTACTTGGGATACAATTGCAGGCACAGCATCATTCCAGGTTGACAGAGGAAGAATAACATTTGACTGAAATCACATTCAACTCATGATTGTTGTTGCTGTTGCTGCTGTTTGCCAATACATTAGCTTCCCCCTATGGGTCCCTATGAATAATAAGCCTCCAAGAGCCCTGGTTACACTGGGCTCTGGTTTCTGTGGTTGAATCAATTCATCTGTGAGGTGGTCTTCCTGATTTCTTACTGCCCTCTATTTTCTATTATAGGTTTTTCAGTGAATTGTGTTGTCTTATGACATGTCCAAAGAACAATAGCCTCATCAGGCCTGATTTGCTCTAGGACCCATCCATTTGTCTTTTTTAGCCAACCATGGTATCCATAGAACTCTTAACTAGCACCACATTTCAAATGGCATGATTCTCTTTCTGTCATTTTTCTTCACTGTCCGGCTTTCACAGCCATACAAAGCAATCAGAAATATGATGGCATAGATGATTCTGACCTTGGTATTTAATTATACATCTTTACAGATTGTACAGTAATGTAACTGAGTATTGTGGCTGTTCAAATTCTTATTCTGAATGAAGTAATGGCAACGCGTAGGACTTTCTGACTCACAACCGAAATTGTCCTATAAGTATCTATTTGCCATCATCATAGTAAATTTTATTTTAATGTCAAACATACCTCAGTAAAGACAGGATGCATTTATGGATAGATATGCTAAGTATATTGTGCCCAAGTGGTGCTTCAGCTCCAGAAATATGAGAATTAGGGTCATGACAGGGGAGTGTGCAAGGAATATTTATGATGAACAGGTCAAGTACAAAAAGTTAAACCTATTTCTAAACATAGTGTTCATGATAAGCATGGGTGATGCACAGTGTCAAAGGAAAGCAGCAGTGAAAGAAGAGGTAAGACTGATGAAAGAAGCAAGGCAGAAGGCAAATTGGATGAAACAATTTCCCTAGCCATATGAAAACTGAAAATGTTACACAGGGTAAATAGTTATTTTATTTTCCTTCAAAATTCTTACATTTTAAAATGAAACAAATGGTTCCAATAACAGTCAAATTGTGCTGAAAAGGAAGGGAGGCATTACACTATATAAAGGTGAAATATGTGGGCACAGGAGGGGTGACATTGGGGAAGAGAGTAACTTGGATGTGATAAAGAAAAATGAGCAAGGGATGAGACGAAAGGGAATGAGGAGAAATGGAGCAAGAAGAGCATTATTTTGTGTAAATTAAATTTAAATAAGAAAGGATGACACTTACTCTGCGCCTGTCAGACTGAGGTATTATATTCTTGAGGCTGATAGCAACAAGAATAATATACTTCCCATACATGCCATAGGCTTGCCTTCTTTTGGCTACTAATAATGGCACTATTCCTGCTGTACATTTGTCAGGAAGACAAATAACCAGTAAGAGATATTGACACATACACATACATGCACTCACAAAATGCAAGAGTCCATTAAAATGCATATCTGTAGTGATTGCACCCAGGTGAGAACAGAGCTAAGAGAAATCTGGAAGTATAAAATGCCACAGACCTCTGAGACTTGCCTCCTGACCCATCGTCACAGAGTCTGTCAATCCTCCTTTGAAACTGGGTACAGGGTAGAATGTCCTTTGCTTTTTCCTGCTGTTACTTTGCTGCTGAACAAGTTCCCTTCTGATCTAACAAGTCCAGCAGCAGATGTGTTCAAAGGCAAACTCATACCAGCTTAAGAAAAGTAAATGACCTTAGCCAGGTCTTACAAAAAAATCCTTGGAGAAGGAGGACCTTTGTTCCTGGCTTTTCTCAGACAGTAAAAATCTCTACTACACTGAGAAACCACTGTAGCACTACACAAATAGGTGTATATATATATATATATATATATATATATATATATATATATGTACCTTAAATGTGTTGCAGACGTCTCTTAACCATGCAATGAACTAGATTGGCCATGTTGGGTAAAGATCAGAGAGGTGGAGTAGGGCTAGGTAATAATTAATAATAATAATAATTTGTTTTATTTATATACCGCTATTCCAAAGATCATAGCGGTGAACAGCAAGTAAGCTAATTAGCTAGTAAGCTAATTTGCCCCCAACAGTCTGGGTACTCGTTTTAGCAACCTCGGAAGGATGCAAGCCTGAATCGAGCTTAGGCCCTTTTGCTGGTCCACATCCCTACTTGACTACAAAGCTCTCTGGGTGGCTATAGACCAGTCACAAACTCTCAGTGTTACCTCATAGGCTGTTGTGATGATAAAATTAGTGTTTGCAGAGGAGACATCATATAAGCCACTTTGAGTTCCTTGGAAGAAAGGTGGTGTAGAAATTAAATTAAATTAATAGTAGTGATAATGATCTCAGAAATAGCCATACACAAAAAGCAAGTGAATGGGCAAATTAGTTTTATTTATTTACTTACATACTTATTTGGACTACAACTCCCACCATCTTTGCATATACAGAACCCATTCTGGTATTCATTTTCATCATTATGTTTAATTCGGCCTCTGTGGGCAGACAAGCTATAAATAAAATTCTAATTGTCATCCTTTCTCCTTGTGGAAGGTGTCCAGTATAGTGTCGAGGATGCAGAAATAAAAGGAAACAGAACCGCTGACTTTTTTCCCTAGCACTTTTGTTGTTATTATGAGATCTTTATAAGATTTATTTCCCAAATGTTGATCAAAAAATCCTCAAAGTCGCATAGAGCTGCCTATCCATCAATCCATCTATCCATCCAATCATAGTTAGACTAATCTGGATACAACTCCTGGTTACTACTTGTATGAGAGATCATGAAGGAACACCAGAGGTCTCCAGCTAAGGTTAGGGAGGAGAAATTCTGCTTGAAAGCCTGGAGAGCACCTGCCAGTCAAATGGCTTGTCTACACCAAACAGAATAC
>NW_024802935.1:5473039-5503275 GCF_019175285.1 Sceloporus undulatus | reverse complement strand
TGACATCACTACAGAGTGCTCTGGATTTTCCTGCAAAATCTGGATAAAAAGTAAGGGTTTAAAAAAAAAAAACAACCTTTCAGACAGTGGTAGAGTAGATTCAGTGCATTTACATTGTAAAGACAGTCCACACTTGAATCAGGGATTTGGCTCTGCTTTGTGTAAACAGGTTGCAGTGAGGGTGGAACAGGAGAATCAATGTAATTGGGCCATGTAGACATAACCCCAGTTCAAATACTGGGTGATATGGGCCAATAGTTTAATGAAGTATAAGGCAGCCCCTTATTTTCCCATGTCCATGATGTCCTGGCTGATGTCCAAAACCAGAGAAACAACAGCCAATTGCCCACTTTAATTATAATCCACAGCTATGGTTGTCCATGAAGTGACAAATTTATCCACTGTACCTTTCCAGTAAGGACAACTTTCGAGTTATGGGTGAGGCAACAAAGAGTTGAACAATCATGATGTAAAAGGAATGGAAAAAAGTAGTTTCTGCCCACTCTGACTTGCCTGTAATTTCCTACACATGCCAGCCAAGGATAAACAAACATTATGCAGTACATTTCCTAATGATTTATTTTCACACGTAAGTGTTAATGATATCATTTACAATCATAGCTGTAATATTAGTTATGTGGGTTTTTATGGAGCATGATTTATTTTTGCAGCCTTAACAATATGTTTACACATATCAATGACATTGTCATCAGCAAGTTATCTTAAAAATGAGACAAGCCTTTTTAAAAAATAAGTGCTGAAAGGAAGCTTTTAGATAAAACATTGTGGAAATTGCTTAGGAGGAACATTAAGTTAACCATAACTTCTGGATTATATCTTTAAGACCTTTGCACAGCAGCTTGTGTCTAAAGGTGAATGTATAACCCTAATTGCTACCACTGCACTTAACCCACAACACATTCTGTGGATCAGGTAGGGATGTAATTCTTCACTAATTTTGTTCTCAAATGAAGTAATACATGATTTTAACAATTTGAAAACTATGCAGTCAGTGAAAACAATTCACATTTTGAAATTTATACTATCTTGCGTGCAGAAAAGACCTTCTCCAGTATGACTGCATATGATATTTGGAGAGGGTGTGTACCTTCCTTGTGAAATACTCGCCCCTCCAAAAACCTATCTTTTTCATGCTACCTGCCCAAACAACATGGACATTTAGTGGCTGGTGGAAAGTGAGGGGTAGTGGAAAAGCATCTGGCAGTGGGCATGGAGGCAGATACACAACAACGAAGACATCCCCAGGACTTCTCAGGGGTCCTCTGGAGATCCTGGAGGATGACATCATCATTGTGCATTTGGCTACAGTCACATAGACAGATACTTTTCAGCTGTCCTCTACTCTCCACCAGCCACAAAATGTCTTGGAGGCATGTCCTACACAAGAAAGGTGAATCCTACAAGAGACCATGATGGAAATGTATGTAGATCCGCTGTGGCAGAACTTTGCAATCCACC
This sequence comes from Sceloporus undulatus, assembly GCF_019175285.1. Taxonomy (NCBI): domain Eukaryota; kingdom Metazoa; phylum Chordata; class Lepidosauria; order Squamata; family Phrynosomatidae; genus Sceloporus; species Sceloporus undulatus. The sequence goes on along the minus strand of NW_024802935.1, from coordinate 5,501,796 downwards.
TCCTGAAGCAGGCTCTCTTTCTTAATTTCATGGTTCAGTTGAATGTACTAGAATCTGGATATCCCAAATCCCAATCTAGTATTCTAGCCACTAAAATGCCAGAGTGGACAATGGACCCACTGCTCCATTAGCTGTAAATACATTCTCAGTTTTGTGGCCATTTCTCCCACAGCTGTCCTAGTTTGTGTGGGTGTTATCCAAGTACTGGATCCTATGCCCAACAGAGGTTTGGTACTGGAAGGGTTGCTATACCACCTAGACCTGCAGGAAAAGCAGTTGTTACTCTGAGGTAAGGAAATTCACTATCCCCACAGCAACAAATCCATCACACACACCCCCCCGCATCTACTATACTAATTATAAACCTAGAACCTATGAAAAGGGAAAAAAATAAACCGTAAATTCCATTGTTTTGAGCATGAATCTGTGGGTGCAGCCAGGGAGAACTAGTCTGTAGTTTACAACTAACAACATACAGATTATTTGTACCTGCTCATGTAGGACTTGTTTCCTGAATGTTTGATTTCAAAATAAAGGGGAGGGGTCTTGCTGAGAGTCATTTGACATAAAATGTATTAGTTTAGAAATTTCAGTTTGCTTAAAGAACTGCAGTCAGACTGTTACCTGGAGCTGGTTACAGAGATCTTATCATTCATTTGCTACACTGGCTACTGGTCTGTTTCTGCACACAATTCATCCATGAACCTATCAAATTCCATGTCTAAATGTTTGAAATCAATGGCCATGTTGTGTCAAGAAATCCAAGCAAGAATCATGGTCTATTTGAAAACATCTTCCATAAAGCCATACACTGCTATCTCATCATGGAATAGCAGTGACCCTGGATTCTTGAAAACTATGCCAGTAGAGTGTAAGCTCTTGCAGGTTCAACCAAGCTAATAAGGGTCTGATAGACTGTGTAACTGCTGTCCAAGAGCCAGTCTTGCTATATACAGAAAAGCCATCACCAGCAGGTTGGTTCCTAGGTGAACTGGCCCCAGAACTAGTAAGGAAAAAAGCAATCATATGGTGCCAAATGAAATCACAGATCTTCAAGGTATGCTTTCAGCATATGTTGAAAGCCGTGTGGGAGCACAAGGGTGCAAACGGTGGCGCGTCCCATTCGGATGAATGGGGTGTGCCCCTGTGGCATGTGCACGCCTCTGCACAGCCGCATGCACAAGCCCCATTCACTTGAATGGGACTTGAGCATGCACGGAATTTGGCTTACATGGGGGGGGGGGGTCTGGAACAGACACCCCGTGTAAGCCAAGGACAGACTGTATTCATGGTTTGCAGAAGTACTTCATTTTTGTTTACTCACATTTCTACCAAAGTTCCTGCCCCCCCCCCTTCACTGATGAAAGAAAAGCTAATCCAAACCATTTGCTGTTTGTGACCTGATAAGAGCCTGCTTGGCAAAAGTAAACCATGCCAAGCTGCCAAGAAGCAGTTCCACAAGCAACAATACCAAACAGCATCCGAGTAGAATAAGCCACTAGCCAGTCCGAAGTTCAGAATTACAGAGAGCAATATTACCAATCCAGTCCAAGGTCAAGAATGCCAGAGGGTTGGTCAATGAGTCCAGTCTGAGATCAAGGATTCAAAGGCAGTCAAAGGTCTAGGAAGCAAAGAGTCATATCAAGCAGCATTCACTAATGAGAACCAATAGACTCTGACAAAGGAGCTCGGCATCTGCCAAGTGTCTTATATCTAGCTCCCTTATCACAACTGCTGAGTGGCTAATGAGAGTTTCTCAGCAAGCCTCTTGGAACACCAAAGGCATGCCCTTTCTGATTTCTTCTTGCTAAAGGTAGGAACCTCAATGCTCTGCTGCTATATGTCTCCCAGGTCTGGCACTTCTACTGGGGCAAGGCTTTAATGCTGAGCTACTGAGCCCCAGGATCCACTGAAGAAGATCCCACAGAGCTAGTCTGACTGAGGCTGGGAGAGCAGAGCTGGGGCCTGACACAGCCTCAGGTTCCTCCTGTACCTGAAGAGCTGAGTCCTCCTCATCGTCCTCGTCCTCGTCCTCATGACTGACCATGACAACTAGTTAGCTTTGGGTTTGCAGGCACTTTGCCTGGAGCTCTCTCCTCCAAGGAGGAATGGCCAGGACCCTGTCATGATCCCTGGTGCACCCACTTCACTCACAGCCATAGAATAAAGATATATTTGTAGAAAAACAAATATTGTTTGTTTATTTGATTTCTATTGTGTGTTTCTCCCACCAAAAATGCACCTGTGTAGAGTATAGTTTTCACATTTTAATATGGTAGACACAGTCAAGGAAACCATGGCCCTCAGTCTGCAAGATCTGAGTAGGGCTGTTGATGATAGGCCAGCTTGGTGATCCCTCATTCATTGGGTCAACATAAGTTGAAGTTGATTTGGCAGTTGTTAACAGCAACAACAAATGCACTAATATGCCCACATAACTAGAGACAAGATGTGCCTATGCTCCAGAATGAGATTTAAATTCTGACAATGTGTGGCAACTCCCACTAAAACTTTAACAAGGCAACCCCCAAAGGACAAAAATGGGGACAATAATGAGAGCAGAACCAGAAGTTGGGTTCTGTGCCTGGTAAATAAGGACAGGGGCAGTCAGCGTCTATCAAATTTGCAAAGACCTGATAAATTACATATGATCTGTTGCATAGTTAACAGTATTTTTTCTGTGTGTCACTGACTCTCTCTCTCTCTCTCTCTCTCTCTCTCTCTCTAACACACACACACACACACACACACACACTTCTTTTGCTTCAATAATTTGGCCTAATAGCCTCTATTCCTGTCACACTGGCAACAATCAATTGTTGAGTAATGACATGAAATGGAAGCAACCTGTCACCTTTTCCTGCCTCTTAAGTACAGTGGCCTCAGTTCCCACTCTCCTTCCTCCCATCTCTTTCCATTAATTCAATGCATCTGCTTCTTTGGAGTCACCATCTCAAGGTTCCTGCTGTTTTAGAATTGCTGTTCTTAGACTTCTTTCAAGTTTGCTCAGTTTGCTGAAGAGTGACATGCCCAATTATGTGTTCCCACAGAAAACTTTCCTTACCTTACTTTAGGATGGGGAGGGTAACCTTCATTCTTAAATGCATGATCTATACAAACAAAACTCACAAATTAAAAACCCGTAGAATTCATAGTCTTATGCTTTTCCGCAAACCTTAAAGCCAAACAAACACACTTCTAGATTTTCTGTAAGATTTATAGTCAGCAAGCAATTGGTGCATCACCCTGGATTGTGATTAGACAATACAGAGTTCAGTAACATTGTGAATACAAGAATAACTTTGGCAAAAGAAGTTCAGAAGATGCCAGGTACACAAGATATCATTGCCATGCAACAGTGCTTTTAAACACAGCAATGGTCACTAGTAGAGAATTATCTCAGAATAGTAAAAAGAAAAGAAAAAGAAAAACAGACAAGGAACATAAAGAAGAATACTATGATCACTGTATTTTAAAATTAAATGAAATACAGTTGACTCTCCATTTTATGGGGGATCTGTTCCAACCCACCCACCTACCCGCAAAAACGGAGGTTCACAAGTATTCAAGCCCCATAGGCAAGTCCAGGCATGCACCCCATTGAAAATAGCAAAGGGCACCCCTCTGTGGATTTTCAGGGGCATGGTTTCAAGATCCGGAGTCAAGAGTTGCAACTGTACAACAAAATCTAGCTCTTACCAAGTGCAAACGTATACCTATAAAAACATATTGTAAGTTCCATGGGGTTCAATGGAGCTTACTTCCAGGTAAGTGGGAGTAGGATTGCAACCATTTAGGGCTACCTGAAAATTATTTTTAAACAATCTTCTTATTTTTACCACTGATTAGAAAAGGTCCATTCTGTTCCTCAGGTCAGGGCCAAATGAGATGGGTTTCTTTAAAGCTGCAACTATGTTTTTATCTTACTTATTTGAGAAGAAATTTAGAGGAAACTAGTCCAGATTTGTAATTTTAGCAATTTTCTTCCTGCTGCTTTGAAAACTTTGCAGTTTTCAAATATGATTTGCAGTTTGGAACTTGCTCCATACAAAATTTGCCTGTGGTAATTCTCCACTGAGAACAGCATTTTGTATTTGTGCAGGAAAAACAGTTTTTTCTGCATAGAAAATAATATTTCTATGCTGAAATATCTCTTTCTATGGAGAAAATACAGTTTCCTGCACACACAACAGTGTCTTATGCATAAAATAAGTCTCAAATTCTCATCAACCCATCTTTCTTCTTGTCAGTATTTCCCAACACCGAAAAACCATGCTTTTGACCATTTTTCCAAATATTTTTGAATATTCTTTTCATTTCTACTGTGGAACATGTTCAAACTAGGTTATTGCCATCTTCAGTTTTTATTGTCAAAAGGCAATCTGTTGGAACAAATCATTGTCTCCCCTTCTCACTCTACAGTAAGTAAGAAATATAGAAAGCATAGATTTGGGCTACATTGGTAATTATTATGTTGCCTGATAATACTCAAGGCCTTCCTGCATACACTTGAGTATCCTCTGGCTAAGTACTGTATATATTCGACTATAAGCTGACCTCATGTATAAAGCAAATGCAAGTTTTGGGAGCAAATAACATTTAACAGGATCTAAAGGATGAATCAAAGGAAAACAATGCCAAAGAACTTTAGAAATTCCAGCAGGATTTGTACTCACCCTAAAGGCTGTGTGGATGAGAGTTTGAGCAGGGGGGAGCTGTCCTTCCAGGACAAATTAAACTCTTGCTTTTCATCAGAGGATGGTTCCTTTTTTAATAAGAGTTAAAGTATTTACATTGACCCATGGATAAGTCGACCCAGGTTTTGGGAGGGGGGGTCAATTTGTTTACTAAAATGTCTACACGTATACATGAGTATATACAGTATATCTTTCCCTAACTGTTTTGGGGAGCACCACTTATTATGGGGGATGGGGCAAGAACCATTTTGCAATAATAGGGATCAGAAATTATATAAGCACCAGGTTAGTCTATAATCAGGAGACTACAAAAAGTATAAGCACATGATTTGAAGATGCAATGTAAGAATACCCAAAGCTGATGAAAAGCAAGCCAACCCTCTCCTCCTCTTCCCCTTGGTCTCCAAGGTACTCTCTTATTTGCTATGTATTTAGCCAGCCAGAGAGTTTAGCAATCACCAGGAGTGGAATAAAAGAAAAGCCTGGGTGCACAGGGGAATTTAAGAAGCAATTTAACTGCTGCTTTCTCTGAATATTTTCTCTTCATTTGTTCGCATGGAAAGTTAGCAGCTCATCACGTTTTCATTGTATACTATATTTGAGAATCAAGGGACACTAGCTTAGAGTTAAGAGAGCTACAAGAATAGTTGCTTTATTTGTAATATGCTTCTCATTTATCATGGTCCTTTGTATGTATTGTTCCAAACCAGACCTTTTGTACAGGTTAGAAATTTTACTTGTTTGGACGACAGCCCCTGGCTGAAGGAGTATGAGAGTTACGGTTCAAAAAAGTAATTTTTTGAAGCTATACATTTTGAAGGTGATAGTGTGCAAATGAAGAAGGCAGTTCGGGGAAGGAGTTTGTAATTCAAAGTACAGGATGGACAGAGGAGGATAGGAAACTATGCCTTCATGTTGCAGAAAAAACTATTTGGACTTCAAATAATACTTTAATAATTGGGAGAAAGGTGGGATATAAGAAAATATAATAATAATAATAATTTATTTGTGGAGAAATCCAAGTTCACTGTTGGTGAATTCATGAAGACACAACACTATATCCTGCTACAACATTATATTCTGTCATAATTCAGGCAACGTTAGAATGGGTGAAATGAACCAGTTCCTCCCACACATATCATAATGGTGCCCTGTCTTCACAATGGAGGGCCGAAGCTCCAATTCAAGTATGGACTGTCTTCACAATGTGAGGCCCATCCAACAAGAATCCAGCCCATCCCTCCTTTAAACCACATTTAAAGACTTACATTTTGCCCCCAAGAGATTCTGGGGAGCTTTCTCCATGCACACCCTGCTTTGCCACCCAGTGTCACCACTGTCGGCATGAATTGCTCCCTCTGAAGGCACCCACTCATGTGATTAACACTGAGCACCTTGTTTTGGACCTCAGAGGGAGGTTGCTATTTGCACCAGTGGTGGGCAGCACCTCAGAACACATGTAGGCAATCACCAGCATTGCTCTGGAGAGCATAGGTAGCGGGGGAATTTGGGGCTGGTCTGGTGCCAGAATAATCTGGGAACAGCCTGGAGTATTCTAGATGGTGTAGACAAATATTAAGACAAATATTTCCAGTGTTGTGGAAATGACTTTTGGTTGATAAGGCCAGGGTTCAATTTTACCCACACTCACAGCCTAGAAAGCTGGAAAGTTACCTCTCCCCAGTGCATTAACTGCATGTTTAACTTCATATTCTCCTCTGTTCTTCTCAGTCTTCAATATAACTGTTCTGCCTTGCATTGAAAGCACTCAGCAGAATCCATATCAAGAGAATAAGTAAGGGTGAGCTCTCCATTTGCTACTTGGGAAACATTTAAAGAGCCTTGAGGATGTCATGTCAAAGCTGATCTCAACTCAGACGTTGGCACAATTGCCTCACTTCCTGGCCACTAGTAACAACCACAGTATCATTCTATAGCATAGTTGGGTGGAGCATGTTTTCCATTCTTTAATATTTGCTCATCATGCACAGGTTGAAGGGAAGAAAGGAAAAATCTGATTGGATATAGGTTTCAAATCAGTTGTTAATCCCAGCTAAAATAGTCTAACTGAATGAATGAAACCTACATAAGTGTTGACTTCATTCATCATTGGCTATGCAGTCTAAACCTTCTGGATCCAACAGCATATGGACAGGCATTTAATCTTCGCCCCTAATTTACACCATCATATTAGTTGTAGAAGTAATAGTAGTAGTATTGGTATCCTGCTCTTTTCCCAGAAGAGGAATGCAGAACAGCTCACAACATCAAAAGAACAATACAATTAAAAACATAAAACAGAATTAAATTGTTAACATATTAAAATAGATTGCTTATTAAAAGAATAAAATACAGTTTAAAAGTTTAAATGGTTTAAAACACTTAAAATGATGCAACACCCCCAGCCAGTCCTTTAAAAACATTCTGTTTTAAAAGACTGCCTGCATAAGAAGGTTTTAAGATGCCAGCAGAAAGCCAATAAGGCAGGGTCCACTCTAATCTCTCTAGGAAAGTATCAGGGCATCGTAGGCACATGCGTGGGATATCATGTTAACTGAAAAGTGGGCTAAACAAATGAAAGAATGGGATGCATTCTCTGAGATTTCATACTGTTTAGTTGGTTTTGCTAAGAAAGGTTTTGAAGCAATCCATCATTATTGCATTGAAAGCTGTGGATGAACAATTTAGAGAGTTACAAACAACCTTTGATAAAACATATAGTTTGATGTTTTCAATTGTGGAAAAGGCAGAATCTAAACTAAATAAATAAATACATAAGCTAATGAAATGTTAAAATTCAATAAACATTTTGTTTTTTAATGGAAGATAGTTGAAGTGTCACATAAAACGATAGTTGGGCTGGTGGAAAGAATTCTAATTTGAAAATTAAAAGATGGAGTCAGATGTGTGTCTGATAAATAAGTTCAGATTTACATTGTTTTATTTAAACCATTCTCTATGATTTATAAACCAAATACAAAGTGCCAGAACATGCCCAGTATTCCTAGATAGCAGGTCCTTTGGAGGTCTCTGAATACAGAGCTCATATCACAGAAGAAATACACTTCCCTGCTATTCCAGGAGATGCAAATTCAACACAGAGAAGCCCCATTCAAATGATATACCTGAGGTAGGTGAACACAGGGAGCTGTCTCAGTGTCCTTTATATACTTCAACTTTCTGTAAGTATAGGTCTCCAATTAAACAAATGTACTGCATTTCTTTGTGAGCCTGTACTGGTTTCTATACACATATGTTACATATGGATAGTCCTTTTTCATTTATGTCGATTCCTGAAGCTCTTTTCTTTCCCCTTTTACTAGGAAATGGAACAGCATAGGTCAATTCTAAGACAAAGGGGATTAAAATATTGTCAATTGTTACAGACAGGACAATAGCACAGGTTCTGTTTCATGTCTGCCTGTCAAGGACACATGGAACAGTTCCTTTTTATCATAGTTTGACTTTGAGCTAAGGATCCCAATGCTTTGAAGAGAGGAAGGTCCTATAGGGAGAAATGCATAAGAACATTAGAATGCATTATTAAATAGCCCCACTTTGATCTGCTCTCCTCACTGTGGGCAGCATATTTCATAAATCTACCTGGTGACATTGTTCATTTCAGATTCAAAATTATCTTCTACTCACAGGAGCCTGGTTGTCATCTCCCTGTAATCATGAAATAATCATGGTTTTGCCTGAGGGTGTTTTATTCACAGATGTAATATATAACAGTCAAAAGGAAGAGTTATACAACAAAAATGTTTGCCTCGTCTTAGTAGAAGTGCTACTTTGCACATTTAGTATCAGTTATGTGGATCTTTTGTGCAGAAGGTGGGTACAATTAATTTCAACCTTTTAGTAAGCCATGCATGCAAAATAATGAAAATACATGGAAGGCATTTAGGGAAACTCAGCTTCCTGCATCAAGACACTTATCCATGAGCCAGTTCACATATCAGTCTTCCCTCCCCATTATCTTCCATTTCTACATAATAACAGAGGGATGGAAAGAATATTTTTAAATGGTTGGGAAATGGTTAAAAAAACATGCTTCTCAACTATCAGGAAACCATGAAAAGGAGAATCCTGGGCTAAGAATCTCCACAGTTCAGGATTTATCCACACTAAATTCACATTTGGCTCTTTTGCATAGAAAATGGTATTCTCTATCCAGGAAACAGGATTGTCAGCGCAGGAAATAATATTTCTGTGCAGAAAATTCTGCTCCCTTTGCATAAATGCAGCTCTTTGTGGGGAGGAAAGGCCATGTGTGCATTTTGGGCAAAATAAGTCCCAAACCGCAAGTAGTCTTTGAAAACATTGGCTTATGAAGGCTTTCTTGCACTGAGAAGAAAATTGCTAGAATTACTCATTGCTTCATTACAGAACAAAATTACCAAAGAATTACATTCCTAAACCACAGGGGGGGGGGACTCCAGTGTAAATTGTGGTGTATCCAGAGATAAGTATTGAAATCAGTGGAAAATTTGCCTCTGATTTCAGTAAGATGTGGATTACAGCCATTTTTTGTTGCAAAAAAGGGATACCACACTTATAGAAATCACTGCAGGCTCTCTATGAACAAGTTGACTGTCTATTTTGAGATTTTTCTGATGTGATTGTGAAGAAGAGAGAAATACACACATAAAATAGCCCATGCTTCACCTTCATAAATGCCAGATAAGGCTATTTTGTTAGCAGTGCTGGCCATGTTCATATAAAGCTAATGTTCATATTTATTAATTTTGGGGAGCACTCTTATTCTTATCTGTGTCATTGTGAGTGTACAACTTGGCACATGGAGGGAACCAATAAAGACAGGTGGAGAAGGGGTACAGAAATCTGCTTGTATTTATTCTATGCTGTGTGCCTTAGACACTCCTTGTGTATGTTGGAAATGTGAAATCATCTATTCTGTATGTGAGAAATTTACCAGCACAAAGTGCTACTATGAATGCACTAATTAAAGCTGCAAATTGCAATTTTATACATGGGTAAATCACTGTAGGCTACAAACTGTAAGTCTAGAGAAGAAGCATGGCAGATCATTAAAACTTGGTTTTGGGTGACAAGGATGAGATGGGCTAATAGATATGGTATATAACCCCATTAAAATCCTTATGTCTTTGACAAGAAAGAGGATTTAACTATACAAGTGTATGTTCAATTTTATATGGCAAACTTCAAATATTCAGTAAATCAGTATTTGTTGCTCAGAGTTTGGGGATGGGGCAGGTTTTTTGTTTTATTTGTTAGTTTGGTGGTGTCTCCTGTACAGAGATCTCATGGAAGAAAGATATATCTTTTAGAAAACTGTCTACAAACTCTGTAGGTGCACAAGATCCATTTGTACTGTAGCTAGTAGAGACAGAAGACATTCTGAGATCTAGGTGAAAACAGATCACCATTTTATAAGCAGCTGCATTACGGCAACAGATCTGTAGCAATACCACAAGATGAGCAGCTGATTAAAATCAGGTTGAATGATAACATAATTCACACACCCCCTGTACTGCATTTGAAGAAGTTCATGCTAAAATAAAAACCATTTCATCTTAAAAGTACTGTGATGGTAAGTCTCACTCATTCAACTATTCTTCTCTGATGGCAGCACAATGGGTCTTTTTAACCCAGTGCTGCCACCAATATGTGGCGGCTACCCTCTAGCTGCCACCAAATTGCACAACGAGACCTCGAACTCAGATCCCTTGCTTGAGTGACTCCCACATTATTCCTTTACCTCTGTCCCACTTTGTAGGAAGACAGGACACTCACTATTTTGAGTGTTCTGAGTAATAAAAGTATTATTAATCCCTGGTAGTGTTTGACTTATAGTTTCTTAAAATACTTCAGGTGACCACACGTTGAACAAAAACAAAAGAAAACTTTATTTACAAGACAGTTGGTTATAGTATCTCTCTTCTGGTTGATATTCAGAGTTGATACAGTGTTTATGGACTTAAACAGTTATACAAGTTTACAGCATCTGTTACTATATTCCAGAAGTGGTCTCTAGATTACAGTTTCACATAAGACATTTGATTCAACTGTGAACTTTAAAACTTTGGGGCGAAACAGATGGCCCCAATGGGGCGGCTTGGAGCTGCCCCATTTAAAGCTAGATTGGGGTAGTGGCAAACAGACGTGTGGCCCCAATTCAGCCAGTTTCTGCCCCAAGTCACCCCGAAGCTGCCCAATGTGTAATCACCAGTGCAATCTCCAGGCGACTTGGGGGTGTGACACATGTAAATGCCATGCCCCCAAGCTGGTTTGAAGCCAGCTGAAGCTGCCAGTCTGATCTGGCTCTTTGTTGCTACTTTATGGCTTTTCCAGCCACACCAATTCAATTCCCATACTTGACCTCTTTCTAGGCCAACCTAGGTACTCAAACCCCTTCCAACTGCCCCTTTCAGCAGTGTATTTCAGCCACTTTGGCTGTTAAAACCCCTCAGGGTCTAACAAACCTCTAACTCAGAGCTCTGTCCCTATCAGGTCTCTATCAGTTTCCTATCCAGTTCCCTATCTACCTCATTCACGCTCCTCTCTTCCTATTTATACTTGCTCCTGGGAGTAGCTGCCACCTTTTCTTGATTAAGCTGCCATTGGTTGTTGCCAGGCTCACTCTGATTAGCTGTTGCCTTCCTTCCAATCTGCCTTTTCTCCACAGGTGTTGTCACAGTCGCTCCCCCCTCCCCCTCTCATTCTCTTCTTTCCCCATTAGGTTTGTTCTAAAGACAGATACTCAGTTTTTCAGAATTAGAATTAGTTACAAATAATTAGTAATTTGTAATTAATTACTTTGTGCTATAACTACATTATGATGGTCACTTAACATAATGCTATTGAACAAGGACTAATTCATTTTCCAGCATTTGTTGTTATTGTATGTCTTCAAGTATGTTCTGGCTTATGGAAACCATATTGTAGGGTTTCCTTGACAAGGTTTATTCAAATGAGGTTTTCCATAGTCTTCCTGTAATATTGAGGGAGTGTAATTTGTCCAACGTTACCCAGTGCTTTTGCTTGACTGAGCAGGGTTTTCTTGGAGCCCAGATACAACACTCAAACCTCTACACCACTCTGGCTCTCCATGCAGTATCACTGTAATTTTTATTTGCTGTCATAGTGATGGCTTCACTGAATAATAGAAAAGAAATACTGCATGGCTTAAGTGCTACTTAGTGTTCTGTTGCAATATTTTCAAGGTACATAGAGAAGAGTAAGGTTTGCATCATGGATTAGCAATCTGAAGCATTCAGATGTTTTTAAGTAAAAGGCAATATTTCAATTTATGAGAAACAGGAAGGCAAAGATTTCCTCTTAAAATTGTAATTAACACATAAACTGAAATCTTGGGGAGAAGGCTTGTAACTATAACTGAGTTATAAGAAATGCATTATAATAAATAAAGTTTAAAAATAACTTTACAGGCTCCAGTCAGAGTCCAAAAATAGTGTTCAGTCACATGAGCTTGCTCTGTTCTTATTCAGACACCTGTCTTGCTCTCAACAGTAGGTCCATGGAGGCCATCTTCATGGGCTGCAGGCATGAAAGGAAGTAAGGTGGCATTTATTGATTGCCAGCTGTACCACTGTACCAGTGGAGACAAAGGTCCTTGTTCGATAATAGCAGAAATGACAAAGCTTATGCCTAACTGTAGAAAATGCCAAGTAAACCCCTTGAGATAACTTCCACCTAACTCCACCATCTGAACACCCAAGACTATTTTTTCATATACATTTATGACTACACTCACCAAGATCCATTGGTGATCTGTGAACATTCAGGGTCTGTGAACTGGTCTCTCCACTCTTCCATAATAAGGCCTCTGGCTGAACTGATCATATTATGCCCTTAATTTTGCTGTCATCTGACACTGAAAGAGAACCTAATAAACAGAACTCAGGCTCTTCCAGTCCTATCCCCAGTATAGATCCCCCAGGTATCCCCACTAAAAGCAGCTAAAAAAAAGTCCTGCAAGAGTTTCCTTCAACCGTTTTGTTAGCATATTCAACATTGTTGCTGATATTAACTGCCCTCAAGCCAGCCTAGACTCATAGCAATGCTATGGATGAGACATCTCTCCAAGATATCCTGTCCTTCACTGCTGTGCTCAGGCATACCCAGCATACGCTGCATTATATTTGGGAGTCTCCATATTTTCACCCTTCCTCTTTGTTCTATACAGTCTTGACAAGATCATACAACTGAACGCTAAAGTAAGAATCATTCATGTCATTGTATTCCCCATTACCATGTACAGATGTGAGAGCTGGACAGTGAAGAAGGCAGATAAGAGAAAAACTCTTGCATGAAATAAATAGACCTACTAGTAAATCCTTCTGTCGCCACATGTCCTCCTCATGCCATCACCTATGTAAAAGATATCTATGAAGCTATCCACTACCTAACAGGTGCTTGTTTGGTTACTTCCTAGTAGTTGTTCCCTTAATTTGTGTCACTTCCCCTGTATCATCAAGTTGCTATCTGCTGCACCAACTATTGTCCATAGCTCTATACAGCATGTTGCCAGAGCCCATTAACTGCTACAAGGACAATTAAGGAAAACAAGACCTCCATCAATTCTTTAAAAGTTTCATCAAGTCTTTGTCTCTTCCACACAACTACAACCCAGCAGCCATTGCATCTAGCTGAAGAGGAGGGAGGAATTAACAAGATCAATAGTTTTTGGGTCTTTTTTTTTAATTGTTTACATTCCATCCTGTCATCATAATGTAGGTTGTATAACTAAGAACTAATGTTTAAGTTTGCTGTTTTCCTCTCCCTTTCCAAACTCTTTTCCTTTTGTGTTATGTGCTTTAGATTGCACAGGAAGAAACAGTTTCACTGCTTGATCTTCGTAAGCTGCTCCTTTCAAATTCACCCAAAGATAAGAGGAACAATTATCAACAATCTAAGGCCGGTTACACACCGGCAGTTGGGATGTCCACAGGACGTCCCATTTTTAAAAAGGGGCGTTCCTTCTAGACGCCCCTGAGTCTAATACGGACTGTGTCCGTACAATATGGCGCCGGCCTTTCTACATGGCCGGCGCCATATTGACGTATCAGACGCTGAGTGTCCGAATGTCGCGCGGCGCTAATGACGTCACAAATGCGTCCTTGGCGCTTCATGACATCATCAGTGCGCCACGGAAAGAAGCTCCATTTTGGAGCTTCTTTTTTGCTCCGCGCGGGAGCCGCGCGGTATGGCTGCTGCAGCTCCCGCGTGGAGCAAGCGGCGGTCTAGAACCCGCCATCGAAACATTTTTGTGGGTTTTTCAGGGTTTGTGGCCATGTTCTGGTAGAATTTATCCCTGATGTTTCACCTGCATCTGTGGCTGGCAACTTCAGAAGGTGGTGACATGGAAGTGAGTGGAGTATATATATATATATATACTGTGGGACCCTTGGCTAGGAGGAAGTGATTTACATGCTAATCTGTGTGTTGGTCTGTTGTTGATGGCAAGGCCTCAGGGTGGGAGGATATGTGTGACTACTTAATTGTCTGCGGGGGGGGGGAATCCCTGATCCTGGGTGATGTTCATTTGCAGGTGTTGAGTTGTGATTTTGGTGTTTTTCAGGACTAGGAGCCAAACTTTGTTCACTTTCAGGTTTTCTTCTTTCCTGCTGAAGTTGTCCAGGTGTTTGTGGATTTCAGTGGTTTCAAATGCAGGTATTCCAGAATCCAAAACACCTGCTCCCAAGCATTTTGGATAAGGTAGACTCAACCTGTACCTGATTTCCACCTCTTTTTTCATATATTGCTTCTTTCTTCTAAATGTGCTACATTATTAAGGCTTTTTAGTTTTTCCTCACACACTCTGTGTTAATTGAAATTGGAAAATACAGCTCCTTGGGGGATTAATCAGACATCATCTGCAGCTTTACACAGTACTCATTTCGTACAAAGAAGCAGAAAAATTCCAATTAAATTGCAAGGAAAATTTAGGGAGGCAGGGCATAATTATGTTGGAATTTGTCCAGGATGCAAGTATTAGCTCTCATAAGGAAGCTTTTAAGTCAGTTAATTAGCTTGTATATGGGAGTGTGAATCTAGTGTCAGTTGCTTAAGACATTTTAATATGGATTTAAAAGAGAGCTGACAAGGAACTGTATATCTAGAAATGTCTCCTCTTGCTTAATATGCCTGCAAAAAAAAGAAAAGAAAAGAAAAGAAAAGAAGAGCTGAAGCTCTTGTGAGGAAATCTGCTTGACATGTTTGGCAAATAAAATTTAAATGGATATGGCAGTCAACATGAGCTCTGTTTTGATCAGATAAGATTTTGTAAAGGAATTATCAGGTAAAATTAATTCTTATAGGGATCTTCCTTTGGAACATGCAAGAGGTGCATCTGGTCCAAAAAAAAAAGAGCTGGTTACAGCTACCCATACAAGTCTACCTGTATTTTAAGATCTTTAGGGGAAGGCTTTTTCTCACTGCAATTTCACATGCCAAAGTAGTGAGGACATAAGAGAAGGCCTTCTCGGTGGTTGCTCTTAGGTCATGGGACTCTTCCACTCCTGTTCTATTCTCTCCTTCTTCTGGCAAGCAAAGTAAATACCTTTTTTTAAATTGAGACAGTCCTTTGGATATCAGCTGGCTGGTGTTTTAGTGTCTATTTATCACATTTCATTATTTGTTTTTTATCACACTGACATAATGAGTATGGCTAGAATATGGATACTGTAATACTGTACAGTAGTGAAACATTTCATAATTTACAGGTGCATTTGAAGCTGGCAAAATGGGGAGGGGGCATTTCATCAATTTTGGTGGCGAGCAAAGATATTAAAAATAGTATGGAGGAGGTAACATAGGACATACTACTCCCCTGTTACAACAGCTCCATTGGCTGGTTATGATCTATAAACATTCTGGGTTTTTTTCTATTTTTGCTTGCCTATCAACAAGGACTCCTCTTTTGCAATCCATTAATGTCTCCATTCCAAAGAAGAGATAAGCCAATTATAATATCTTATTATCAAATATCAAGTCTTGATAGGAAGGAAGTTAACATTTGAAATGGAATGAATGTATCAGATGTGAAGATACCAGCCTGTTAGCTTTGTCATGTCTTATATTTTGTGTTGAAAATAGAAGAAACCTGTTAAAATAAAATGGTCTTTGCCTGCGATGGAAAGACAACAAGAATGAGGCTGTTCTGGCTTCCCTTAGAAGGGAGTTCCAGAATCTAGAGGCAGCCACCAGGAAGACCCTATCTTGCATCATCAAGAGCCATGCTTGCAATGATGTTAGAACTGAGAGAAGGGTCTCTCCTAATGATCTCTGGGCCAGGGTAGGCTATCTGCCAAACAGCCTGGATCTGAGCTGTATAAGGCTCTATAGATCATAACCAGCATTGAACATTCTAAAAATAAATACAGAAATGATACCAGAAATATATTTATTTGGACTATTCAAAGATTAATTAGGTAAAGAATTTGGAAAAATAATATTTTACATAACCATGGCACCTGATTATTATATGCCCCAAACTGGAAGGGAAAAAGAAGACCAAATTCTAACCACTGAAGAGTGGCTAATGAAACTACTGTGAGTCCTTGGTATCCACTGGGTGTTGATTCCAAGACCTTCTGTGGATTTCAAAATCCATCGATGCTCAGTCCCATTATATACAATGGTACTGTAAAATGATCTCCTTTATTTACTGACCAAACAGTGAATAAAGAGACCAGACACAGGAAATGGGTTTCAAAAGGGCCACTTTATTAAGTTACCTATTTAGTATTTCTTAGATGAACTGCAACTAAAGTGGGAGTAGCCTAGTGTGGGAACAACTGCAGCAGATGGTCCTTTCCATAGATTTCCTCTGTAGTTTCCCCAGAGCAATGACACCTGAGCCCCAAGGATAAACCACACATTGGGTTAATCCTTGGCCAGCCAGCATCAGGAAAGCCAACCCAAAAGTCCCTCCCCCAAGCCCTGAGTCTTAAAGAGAGGGCTTATCCTTCAGGCCAGCCTCAAAGGAAGCCCCTTTCACTGCCTCTTCAGTCCCTAGACCAAAAGAGATGGTTTCAGTGACCTCCCTTCCACCAAAATTGTGACCGAGGTGCTCGCCGTAGTCAAAATCTCCCCCCATTATCTGTCATATGACAACCTACAGTAGAGTCTCGGTTAACCGACCTTCGGTTAACCGACACTCCAGATTATCCGATGCCCCTCGCCTCCCCCCTCCCTCCGTCTTCATCCCTTCCCTCCCTCATTCCTTACTTATCTTCGCCAAGTCCTCTCCTGCCCTGCCTCCCTTCCCTTCCCCTCAAAGGACTCCGAAGAGCCCTTTGGAGTAAAGGGGAGGTCCGGGAAGAGTAGGACTGGCCGGGGAGCCCATTGAGGGAGAGGGAAGGCCTGGGAAATAGAGGTCTGGGCCCATGCCGAGGCCTCTCCCTCCCGGCTTCTCTTTCCTCTTTCCTCTCCCCGAACGGACTCTCAGGAGTCCATTCAAGGGGAGGAAAGACCCGGGTGCTCGGCCTGGTTTGTCCTCCGCAGCCACGGAGGACAGGAAAGGGCCAAGGACGCAGCCTCCTCAAAGAGGCTGCTTCCTCAGCCCAGGCTTGTCCTCTGCGGCTTGCCTCCCCTCCCAAGGGAGCCCGAGGACTCCCTCAGGAGGGAAGGGGCCAAGCCTTGAGCTGAGGGAAGCCAGGCTGCTGAGGAGGGGACTCTGGCCTTGGCCCAGTCCCCTCCCCGGCAGCTTGCTTTCCCTCCGCTTGAAGGGACCTCCATGGAGGTCCCTTCAAGCGGAGGGAAACCTCATTGGATTATCTGACATTTTCGGTCATCTGACAATCAGTCAGTGCCATTTATGTCGAATAATCGAGACTTTACTGTATTTAGACACCATGCCAAGCCAATTGCCCAAGTCCAACTGCAAAACAGTACGGGGTAGGTGAAACATCCTTGAAACGACCAGGAAATTTCATTCTTTGAATATTCCCAATAAATATATTTCTGGTATCATTTGTATATTTACTTTCAGAATGTTCAATAGAAAAAGTTTTTGAAGAACAAGCTAAAGGGTGCTGTATTGTTTTAAACTCAATTGATTTTAATCAGTATTTTTAAATTTTTAATTGTATTCTATTAAGTATAATTATAAACTGTTTTAAGACTGGGATTATTTAATGTTCACTTTTTGTATTGTTTTAGTCGTATTATTCTTTTTAAATTGTAAGCTGCCTTGAGTTCCAATCTTGGGAGAAAAATGGGATGGTGATGATGGTGATGATGAACAATAATATTTATTTTATTATTATTATTATTTTTTAAAAAAAACTTCACTATTTGTTTGCCACTGCTTCATTATGACACCCAACACTATTCCTCTCTGAGACATAAGTGTGCTGATGTCAATCTAACAGATCGATTTGGATTTTGTTTCCTTGAACAAGTCTTTCTGTGTGGATGACCTTCCATTCTAACCTTTCTCTCAGTGTACATTTGTAAGCCAATGGTCAATGGCTGAGTATAATTGCACATTGATTGGGAAAAGATGCTAAAGATTAGCCAACTCAGTCCCACCTTCCTCACTGTCATATATATTTTGTTATTATGACAAAATAATTGGGATTCAAAAAGGCTGTGAGGTTCCCTGCCCTTGAGTTGTTATTTTTGTTGTTGTTGTTATTCTCACTAAGCTGAAGTCACATTTGACAAAGTGGAAGACGCTGCAACACACTGTAAACAGGAAGTGAAAAATCATCCTTTAATGTGGCTCATAGCAAAATACCTCAACAAAGATAATGATTTCATTGTTAAATTTAGTGCCAATGCAAGAAGCAATCACTTGTTCCCCATCTTTGTCATGTAAAAGAACAAAAGGCAAGATGTCAAATCTAAAGATAATTCTGCGCTACTGGTTTCCAAAAAAAAAGAAGGAGAAAGGTAGAAATCACAGCTCATGTCTGCTCCGTGGGAACCTTAACTAGAGATGTGAAAATATGTCACCTTTTTTGCATTTTACAAAATCCCTCCAGCATTCTCTTCCTGTCCAAGTTCTATCTTAGGTTGCAAAATCTTTTATCTATCCCTTTCACACAGGTGTGTGTATGTTCTTTTCCAAAACTTTTAATGCTTATTTTTGTTTTATGTATATTATTTCCCCACTGACTAAAGAATCCTTGTGCACATTTTGATTCATACATATTTATAGTTGTGCATCAGCTGATTAAGAAAATAACAATGGGACATTTGTTTTATCTAGTGATGGGAAACCAAATAAGACACGTGTGGTTTTGTTGATAGTTTTATAGATCAAGAATCAGGTCAAGGGGTAGAGCCACTTAATGGCCCACCATAGGTAAGTTAACCAGGACCAACAACAATCCTAAATGGTAGAAGTGTTATCATTCATACTTGTCCAACTTAGCCTGAACCAGAAGAAACCTGTATCTTCCAGAAAGTCCCTGAGGTTTCTTGGACAAGAAGAGGTAAAGTCTCTGTTCCCACAAATCCTGAGCCAAATCAATATTCCAAATTCAGTAGGAATCATACCAACTAGACAGGGATTGGATTTATAACAATACACACACAATCCAAATTGTATGGAAGCATATTCATTTAGAGGTTAGGGATGTAAGGCAGACTATAGGAACAGATTGATTAGCAAAATAGAGAGAAAAATGAAATATCTTTGCTCTTGTACATCCTAGATGCATATACATGGATCTTCTAGCAAAGCAAGACTTGAGACCATATATCAGCAAAGACAAAATGGAGGATCCAAAAGAGCAGGAAACAAAGAAGTTATAGAAAAAACTGGTCATAGCTCATGTGGACAATTAACCAATCAGGGCCTTCATGTACCTGAACTTTCTATCAGCCTGGCATCTAAATTGTTCTTTTCAAACACAGATGAAATCATTTTCTCACTAATGAGCAAGTCCCTTGAACATTCTTGAACAACTCAAGCACATAACAGAATGCAGGTGTTTTAGCATTGCACTATCTCTAAGTAGCATCCTTGGGAATACTTGCAGGCAAAGTAGCACAAAATAAAAATTTAGTACAGGATTTCTTTATTAATGAGAATTTCTTTTCCATCCCTAGCCATAATCCCGACACTTTTCCTCCTAATTTTAGATATTGAAAATAAATGCTGCACATCCTTCTGTATATTATTAATATGTTATATTCAGATGGAGGGAATTACCTTTGCACTGTTTCTACTCAAATAGAGATATTCTCCAGACTTCCCTTCTCATGGGTACAAATTACTAGACTCCTACATAGAAATAATAATAATAATAATAATAATAATAATAAATATTTATTTATATCCCGCCTCTTCCAATTGAGGCGGGATATAAATAAATAACAGGTAACAACAGAGAAAATACAATATACAATAATAAAAACAACAAGCCCCACAAAACCCCGACCCAACCCTCCCTCCCAACTATAAAATTAAACAGTAAAAAAAATGTTTTTTAAAATGTTTAAAAAATACATACAATACATCAAAGTTAAAAACAAATCACAAGTAAGAAAAATAATAAAAAGAGGGGGATTCAATTGGTTCTGGACATTATCAATCTGGGAAGGCCTGCCAGAGGAGAAAGATTTTTGTCGCCTTTTTAAAAGCCTCGAGCGAGGATAATTGGCAAATCTCTTCTGGCAGGTCATTCCAAGTTTTTGGAGCTGTGACAGAAAAGGACCTCCGGGAGGTCTTAATTCTTCTAGATTGTAAAAGGTTTTTCCCGGAGGATTGGAGTATACGGGAAGGATTTTATGGGAGGAAGCGATCCTTCAAGTAGACTGGACCCAGGCCATGTAGGGCTTTATAGGTGATAACCAACACCTTGTACTGTGCCCGGAAGCTAATAGGGAGCCAATGCAGTGATTTTAAAATAGGTGTAATATGGTCGAACTTAGATTTTCCAGCAACCAGTCTGGCTGCCATGTTTTGAATCAATTGGAGCTTCTGGACGTGGCACAAAGATTCTCCAGTCCCTCCCATGTACAACGCATTGCAGAAATCAAGGCAAGAGGTTACTAGAGCATGTACGACTGTTTCTAGGTCCCGCTGCTCCAGGTAGGGGCGCAACTGGCGTATCAGTCGAACATTAAATATGTTGCTGTTAATGCCTCATTTGTGCAAAGGTCTTAGGAATCTCACCACACTGCTTAAGTGCCTCAAGAGCCCAGGAATGTACTTTTTGTTCCTCTAGGATCACTTTCCTAAGATGGGAAGTGCTGGCCTGTTCTTTCCTGTGTTTCAATATTCCTACTGCAGATGGAAAGATCCACTAATTTCTTCTCACCTCACAAAGTTTCTAATTCATTCCTAGCTCCTCAGTCTGAAGAAGCTGTTGCTTATTCAGTGCCTGACTGTCACACTCGATTGATAAACCAACAACAGTGTTGTCACTCTGGATAATCTGATATCATACTTCCAGATAATATATAAAAAGCAGAAACATTTCAGTGCAGTTGAATGTACTGTATATTTTCTGATTAGGCATATGCACAGTTGTATAAATATATTTATTTTCCAGGTAAGGGTGTAATTTAATTCACATTCTGATCTGGTAATTTGGAAAACATTTATTCACCTCAAACTGATCTGGGAGTGGCCCAGTTCAACTCCATTTTTCTACTGAAGAAAATGCATGCTACATGTACAACTTAATCTTAGATTTGAACTTATAAAAGGCTTTGGCAGAATTAGTGGCAACCTTTTGGAGGGAAATGTGGAAGTTGGCCACCTCTATCATAGGTCTTACTGTGCAACTAAATTCTGTGGTTCTACATGGTTTCTACAGAATGTCATAGGCCCAGTACAGACCACCCAAAAAGGGTGGTCTGCCAATGCCCTGGTTTGCTTCGCGAGGAAGCCACAGTGGACAAACCACATGGATTTCTTGCGGAGCAAAAAGAATCCGCAAAAAGTGGGTTTCATTTTGTGGCGCCATGATGCTAGGCATCTATCGCATCTAAATGGCTTGCCCATCTGTACAGGGCACCGCCATTTTGTCGTACGGAAGACATGCTAGGGTTGCAGGGCATCTGTAAGCAATGTCATAAGGCAACCCTAGCACGTCATCAAGACATGCCACGAGACATGTCTTGATGAGTTGGATGGGACCTCATGGGCTGTCAAATCCAACCTCCTGCTCAATGTAGGATTTCCAGCTTAAGCATCCCAAGCAGGTAGCTCTACAGCATATTTCTAAACACATCCAGAAGAGACCCCATCACCTCTCTAGGCATCTGGTTCCATTACCAAACCACTTTTACTATTAAAAAAAATCATTCTCGTATTTAATCAAAATCAAATCTCCTGTCATTTCAAAACATTAGACCCGGTCCTACCCTCTGGAACAACAGAAAACAGGCCTGCCCTCTCCTCTCTGTGATACCCCTTGAGTGCTATCATGTCACTTAGAGGAAGTCTAACCAGCACACAGTATAGTGAGACTATTACTTCCCTTGAATTGGAAACTACGCATCTACTAATGCAGGCTAAAATAGCACGCAACCTCTTTGCTCTTCTTGGTTTGGTTGAATTTATTTATTTCTCTGTTTATTTTTACCCAAAGGGTGACAGCTGGTCCACTGAGATGGATATCTGTACAAGTGAATTTGTCTTTAATATATAAAGACAAATTTCTGCCACAGCAGCTCTTTTTTAAAAAATAAAATCATTTTATTGAATCGTTAAAATCATTACAGAAAAGAGAAAACCTCACACATCATACATTGTCAAGAAAGAAAAGAGTTACATCATATTGGATTTTCATACTTGCACATAATTGCTATATCTGGCAATGATTGTCCTCTGGTATTTCCATTCTTTCAGTTCCATCTGCTTTTTGAATAGGCTATACCCTTCAGGTGTAATATTCCAGTCATGGGAATCATTCCACCAGGTCTCCAAAATGCCTTTATAGTCATATTTATTGTACCGGATTTCAAGCTCACCTTGTTTGCTTCCAATGGTGTATAGACATTTGAAGCTTTATTTATCCTCATCTATTAATATTCTGTCAGGTTTTTAGTGGATACCATTCTTTCTCTCAGCTTCTCTAGAATTCATATCCTTGTGTTTAGAGCTTACTTTTGGGCTCATGTTTGAGCTATCATATCCAACTCCAGAAGGATTTAGTTTAAAGCCCTCTTGATCAGACTTGCCATGCTACTACCAAATACATTCTTCCCAGTCTTTGTGAGATGTATCCTATCTGTTGCTAGTAGTCCTCTGACTAAGAAGTGAAGACCATGGTCCCAGAAACCAAACCTCTCCCTTCTAAACAATCAACATATCTAGTCATTTATTTTTAGTATCTTTCTGCCCCTGTGTGGACCTCTATCCTACACTGGCAGAACTGACAAGGATACCACTTGCGCTTCAAACCCATTTAGCTTCCTGCCAAAGCTTCACAGACAGAGGTGATTGGCTCCAAAGTGTTCTTGGCCATGTCATTGGTACCCACATGCATAAGGTGAAAGGAATTTTGTCAAGTTGTCAGAGACATCTCAGAGACATGCGCCAGGAAGACGGCACACTTCCTGATTCATCTTGTCAGGCTAGCATACTGTTGCATCTATAACCCTGAGCAATGAGTCCACAATCACAAGCACCTTTCTTTTCTTCATGTTGTGGTTGGCAGTTACATTGACTTCTTCCTTGGCATGTTGTATCCCTTGTTGCTGGTTTCCTGTCTGACCATCTTCATGGCTGCTATCCTCATGAAGTTGTAGGAAGCGATTGCTTATTTGGAGAAGTTCTGAATCCTTTCTATGTGATCTTCTGACAGTGACTTTCCTTCAGGGTGTTTCCTCACTGTTACAGGCCTCTTCATTTTCCTTGCCACATTTCCCTACTGGTTCTATATAATCAATCCTCCCTGTGTTCTATCCAGGATGTCCTCTTGTTCTCTAATGTGTTGAGTACACACAACTGTAGACTTTATCTTCCAAGAGAGTTACCAATGTGCACTTGCCACAGGTATCATGGAGAGCGAGCATGATGTCATGGTTTGAGTGTTGGACTATGGATCTGGACACTAGGCTTCAAATGCACACTCAGCCATGTAAACCCATTGGGTGACCTTGGGCAAGTCACACTCTCTCCGCCTCAGAGGAAGGCAAAGGCAAACCCCTGTGAACAAATCTTGCCACAAAAACCCCATGTGTCCTTAGGCTCACAAGAAGTCAGAAATGACTTGAAGGCAGACAGGAACAAGCAGATTTAGTTGGTGTTGTTTTCTGGCAAGAAGACAAATACTGGATGTACGTTGAAGAAGAGAACTATGGATCCTTCTGCCTCCACTTCTGCAGATACTTCTCTCCCTATATAAGGCTTCACAACTCTTTATGAAACAAAGCATATTTCATATCTGTCAATTTACTTGTTATGTATCAAGGAAATAGCCACCATTTTCTGTACCATGAATAATTTTAAAAGGGTCCAGGATAGGCAGACTGCCTACAAGGAGTCATCACAATAGGAATCCAAAGACAGCTGTGACCTTGCTCAGCACTGTACTTAGCATATGGGTTAAGCTAACCTCATGAATAATTAAATGTACATGTATATAAAAATGAGCTGTTCATCATGATTTGATTCAGGGGAAGAATCCTTCTAAGTTGAGTGGATTTTCAATTCAGGGCTTGAGATTTAAATCCTTAAACAGACTATTTCTGCTTCAGTTATGGACCATAATTTCTTTAAGAACCATTTATGCATTCAAGTTGACAGTAACACTAATTCTCCATTATCTGTTTGGTTATCTTCTGTAGAGACTTGCTGTTAACTGTAGGTGACCAAAGCTTCCTGAGATGAAATATTATTGGCTGACTCTAAATGTCAAGAAGGTTCAGTTTTTTTTTGTAATTTATTAGATGGGTTTCTCAGTCATGCAGCAAAGTAATTAAGAGTATTACAGTCAGAATTGCTTGTAACAAGCCTATTCATCCCACTTCCACTTACATAGCCCAATCTTGATTTTCTTCCCACAGTAGAACATTACAAACCAGACAGGTGTATTATCTTGGCATCATATTCATTATCAAATGTGACTGGAACAAGCAGCATCGTACTGATGTGCATTTAATGAAATCTACATTTGAATGCATATTTCAAAAGGTGAGGAAGTTACTTCTTTTCTAATGCTGTCAAGGCAAATCAGACAACAATTTCAAGGACAAGTTACATAGTCCCTACTGGCATCTTGCTTTTATGTCTTCTAACAGTATATTGTTTTGTTTTATTTTTCATTCTGTTCTTCATCGATGTCTATAGTGAGTGAGTTGGTTGGTGCTTGAATGTGTTTTCTTTCTTTACCAATTCCTAGGTGTGTTTATGCACAGCCTCTATCTAACACTGCTATCAATATATGACAGTGATGAAATGGGGTAAACAGAAAATAACAAGTAGCACCCTGGGAAAACTGACACATACAAATGTGTATTGTTCATATAATCCCAGTTGTCCTACTCTTCCAAAACAGTTACAAGCTAAGTACACAAGCTGGCAGACTTCAAGGCACATTTTCAAAATTTAGTATACTGTTTCTAAACCCTCCTGGAATTACAGTGGTACCTCGGGTTACGAAATTAATTCGTTCCGCCGTTCCATTCGTAACCCGATAATTTTGCAACCCGAAAAGGCTTTCCGTTAGCGCTGGAAAGCCGCTAGCCGCGCTTTGCGTTTGAATTTCGCGCCGAAATAAATTTCGTAACCCGAAAAAAATATCGTAACCCGGAACAGTTTTTTCCAATCTAACTTTTTCGTACCCCGGAAATTTCGTAACGCGATCATTTCATATCCCGGGGCACCACTGTACTAAATTTAGGTATCCAGTGGTGTAATTCTTCAAACAATAGATGGCTAGCAGAAAAAGAAAAAGATGAAGACACTGCCTTAAATTTGTGCAAGCTACATTGCATCCTTTCCCCTTATATATACTCTAGAAGTAGGCTTCTGCTAGCCATAGCAACTTGGACAAATTTAAGGCAGCATCTTCATCTTTTTCTTTTTAACAAACACACACTTGGACAACAACTGGAATTTTCTTGCTGAAAAGACCTAGGGGAGATTACAGAACCAGCTGATGTCAACCAACTTGTAAAATAGCACAATGTTTGCACTACTTTTAGAGCAACTGGAAAATCAAATCGAACTCCACTAGTACACTCTTTCTGTTGAATTTAGGCCAATGCTCTGTTTAAACATGGCTATAATTTTACCTCTTAACCTTCTCTTCTCCAGACTACACACATCCAACTCCCTAAACTGCTTCTGATAGGGCATGATTTTCAACCATTTTGCCATTTTGGTCATCATCTTCTTGAATAGTGCTGCCCAGAACTGAACGCAAAATTCCAGGTGAGGTCTGAACAAAGCAGAATAAAGTGGTAGTATTATTTCCCCCAATCTAGACAATATATTCCTATTGATACAGCCTAGAATCATACTGACTTTTTTAGCTTTTGCATCACACTGCTGACTCATATTCAGCTGGTGATCTACTAAGAATACTAAGACTCCCAGATCCCTTTCACATGTACTGGTGTAGTACCTTACATTTGTACCTGTAGAAATTCATTTTGTTAATTTTGGTCTATGTTTCTAATCCATTTTTTGGTCATTCAGTTCTTCATTTTGATCATCAGAACTATAATCTTATATTGACACAAGGATATTTCACTAGTATTACTGCTCTAAATAACACTTTCAAAACTGAAAAGAATATTATACACGTAAGTAGCTACCAGTCGGTACACACACCCAGATGGTTGATTGCTGCGCCTTTAGCAATCAACACTTTATGTAAATCATGATGAGTATGTTGAAAGTATTTATTGTGTATTTATTTTTATTCCATATTACTCCCAAAATGGGACCCCCGGAGCCTTACAACATAGCTTAAAACAAATAAAGGCACAAACCAATCATAACAGTAAAAGCAGTTTTAAAAACAATTAAACTTTCCTATTACAAATAGCACTAATTCAAAACAGGTGTTTTAAACATTGTTTTAAACATTTAAGATTTTTTGTTTAGAAGCACAGCACTCTGCATTAAAAGACACACACAAACTCATTAAAAGTAGAGAAGAGCAACACAATTATATTAGAAACAGTTAAACAAACCAAAGCAGTAGTACACATCCATTGGCAACTGGCCACGTTATGCAGTCCAGCAAAAAGAAGAAAAATGATTAGAAGGGCTTCAGGATGGTTTGGAGAACAGAGCCCTATTCTGGCACCTTATACAGGGAAAAAAAACCTGAAAAGAAAGTGTAAATATTGTTAAAGTGAATGGAGTTAAAAAGTTCCATGCAACTAGAAATCAGACCGTACCAGGATCTGATTCAGTGGGATTCTCTAATCACACTCAGCCAAATAGCAATAGCAATAGCAAGTACGTTTCTATATTGCTTATCAGTGCACTTAAGCACTCCCTAAGCAGTTTACAGTGTGTAAGCTAATTCTCTCCAACAAGCTGGGTACTCATTTTAGTGACCTCTGGAAGGATGCAAGGCTGAGTGGACCCTGGAGTCCCTGGGATTCAACTCACAACCTTGTGGTTGTGAATGGCTGCAGTATCAGCATGTAGCCACTGCGCCACCAGGGCTCCTGTGGTTACAACTGGACTCGTCCCTACAGTTATCATCTCAAGTAGATGCGACGGCCAGGAGTGCTTGGTATCAACTTCAGCTGATGTACCAGCTGTGTCCCTACCTGGACCAAAAGGACCTTGAAGCTGTAGTACACACTCTGGTAATCTCTCGCCTTGATTTCTGTAATGAGCTCTACATGGGGCTACCCTTATACCAAGTTCAGAAGCTTTAATTGGTTCAAAACGCAGCAGCCAGACTGGTCACTGGTTCTTCCAGGTTTGACCACATGAGACCTGTGTTAAAATCTCTCCATTGACTGCCGATTTGTTTCTGGTCGCAATATAAGGTCTTGGTTATTACCTTTAAAGCCCTACATGGCTCAGGCCTGAGTTACTTGCGAGAACGCCTCTCTCTACATAATACACCCCACACTATCACACAAACTGGGAAGAATCTGTTAGCACATCAGTCAACTAGACTTGTTTTGACTTCCCAAAGAGCTTTTACTGTAGTTGCTCTGAAGTTGTGAAATAGGAGGAGATCCGTCTTATTACCTCCTTGGAGGCATTTAAGAAGGCACTTAACACGGATCTCTTTCGGCAAGCTTACCCATCTGATCTTGTTTAAGAGACATCGCTCCACTCCTTGATCATTTTATAATATTATTGCCATTGTCACGTGACAATGTGTTAGTTTTTAATGGAATTATCACTTTTATAGCATTTTATTGATGTGTTTGTATGTAATTTTTAGATTGGAATCCTGCCTCGATCCATCTGGGAGTGGTGGGAAATTATTATTATTATTATTATTATTATTATTATTATTATTATTATTATTATTATTATTATCATCATCATCATCATCATCATCATCACTACTACTACTACTACTACTACTACAACTTTGGAGTTTATCACACACACTTTCCCCGGCTTTTTCCCAGCCCCAGACTGAAGATTTGTGAGTGAAATTTAAGATTTAACATCCCCAGTCTGTCCTATCTCATCCTTCACAAAGGATGAGAGTTTATCCATCCTTTCTGAAGGATGGAATTAGGACAAATCAGGGACAGATCTGGTCTAAAGATGGAGGTGTGCGATAAAACCCAATCTTATAATTTTTTTCAAAATATTCAGTCCGCACTGGGGCCAGTAAAAATCCAGGTGAAAGCATGTGCAATGAACTCCTTCGGCGTGAATGGAAGGAGAAGAGACAGAGCTGGAATGCACATCCCCAGTCTCCTATACCTGTATAAAGAAAGGAAAACTTTGCATTCACAAAAATAGTTCTTTAAAAACATTAGAACACACTGGGGCTGGACCTAAGAATTTTCAGATCTGCATGCAATGCAAGTAGCCTTTAGGAGTGCATTCTGAACAACCTCCTGGCAATGAAGTACTCCGACACTCATACATCCCTCACCTGCCTAATGGGCCCTGTTGAGCTGGAAAAGCTACAGAAGTCTTTG